>NC_080165.1:144555159-144572659 GCF_950295315.1 Erinaceus europaeus | reverse complement strand
TACTTGATACCATGTGTGCCTAACTCCTGTTCACAACAATAGCTTTTATCCTTGGGGTTTGGTAGTATAGTTAATTGATGCCTTTATCTTTTCATGAGAGATGCCAGCTCACATCAAAAAAGCAAAAAAAAAAAAAAAAAGAAAAAACAACACCCAAAAACATACTACAAAGGCTTGGCTTTGTATCTGGTGGAACCAGAGAACCTCAAAGCTGGACTCAGTAAGAGAGAAATAAAGATTGCTTTCATCCACGTTGTTGAAAAATCTGCCTGTGTCCTCTGATTTTTCTTGCCATGGTTGAGAATCCAAGGAGTAGTAGGTATGAATGTTAAACTCTGACTTTTGCCTTTGACAAATACGTGTTGATCTAAGTAGGATAGAGCAGCACGGCTTTGTTTCCTGGCTGATGCCTGAGCCAGACAGCATGGAGGTTGTCACCTGACATTCTGTTCAGGAAGGGCTGAGAGACCAGCTAGACAGCTTCTCCACAAAGTACTGAACTCTGGAATAAACCACTTGTGTGTTGTGCTTCTCTGCAAACTAAGGCATACACAAATGAGGAAAGGAAACTGTTATATCCAACCCCCTTGAGAAAAGTTACATCTCTTAACTAGGTAATTACTTCTGCTAGGTCTAGATGAGTCCCAGCAGTCCTTATACAGTAGAAGTTGGTACATCTACATCATGGTTATTCATTACTTTAAAAAGAATATATGGGGTACAGGTTAACAGGACTTAGAGTAAAATAGGATGATTGGGTTCTGGTCACATTCAGTTGTCAAGATCAGCATGTGAAATTGCTAATTTAAAAGCAAGGGACCAGGTGGTGGCATACCTGGTTGAACACACATTATAATGCACAAGGACCCTGGTTCGGGCCCCCGGTCCCGACCTGCAGGGGCAAAGCTTTGCAAGTGGTGAAGCAGGGCTGTAGGTGTCTCTCTGTCTCTTTCTCTCTCTATCTCCCCTTCCCTCTCGGTTTCTGACTGTCTCTATCCAATAAATAAATAAAGATAATAGAAAAAAATAAAAGAGAAATTAAATACCCCCATCAAATAAAAGGCATCTGTAAGATAAAATCTGTCTAAAGAAAAATAATATATTAGACATCCAGGATTTACAGGTAAGAAATGCCTTTCAGGGGTCAAGTGGTGGTACACTTGGTTAAACACACACACACATACACACCAATGCATAAGGACCCGGGTTCAAGCCCCTGGTCCCCACCTGCAGGAGGAAAACTTCACGAGTGGTAAAGCAGGTCTGCAGGTGTCTCTCTGTCTCTCTCCTTCTCTATCTCCCTTTCCCCTCTCAATTTCTCTGTTTTTATCCAATCTAATAATAATAAATATTTTTTTAAAAAGAAATGCTTATCAAAACCTAACATCTTATTTTCATTCTTCTTCTTCTTCGTCATCATTGATGCCTCATCTCTATGCCCAAGTTCAAATAGTTTCCCTATCCAAATACAACCATCAGAACTTAGATGTTAGGCAGCTGCTAGCTGAAACTTGTCTTTCAAACCCTGCTTTAGATAAGTATGCTGGGTAGTTATATTATCTTTTCCTACTAATTTTTGCAAGTGAAGGAAAATGATAGGCTAATGTTCACTGGGGGATGCATCCAACATTGTCAAATCTTAATACATTTGTCACCTTTTTTCAACTCTTTCAAGAAAAAAGGTCACATTTAGTTAAAGCCTCTCATAGATTTCTTCTATACTCCCCTCTCTTATTTATTTATTTTTCTGTGATCATTTCCTTGTGGGGAGGGAAAGCTGACCGTTTCTGGTACAGCTGTGGACACCTGGGTACAATTGCTCATCTCACCATGACAGGTGTCTGAAAACATTCTCCCCAGTTTAAGTCCTTTCCACCAACATGAGTCAGGACCACAAAGACCCACCCTCAATCACACCCTAGACCCTTCTGGACCCTCTTTCCCCAGAGTCCTTTGCTCTGGTGCTATACACCAAACCCAATCCCCATCTTACTTTGTGTTTTCCCTTTCTGTCTTTGCTGCCTTAAGTTCTACCTATGAGTGATATCACCCAATGTTCACACATCTCTTTTTTGGATTATCTCATTTAACATGATGCCTTCAAGCTCCTTCTAAGATGAGGTGAAGGAGATGTCTTCATCTTTTTAACAGCTAAGTAGTATTCCATTCTGTATTTATACCATACTTTCTTAGCCACTTATCTATCATTGAACAGCTGGGTTGCTTCCAAGTTTGGTCTGTTACAGAGTGTACTGCGATGAACATAGGTATACATAAATCTCTTCAATTGGATTTATCCACTTCCTTTAGATCTATTCTCCAGAAAAGGAACTGCCAGGTCATATTATATGTACATTTCTAGCATTCTGAGAACTTTCTGGACTTCTCTGCACAAGTGTTGGACCCAACTGCATTCCTACCAATAGTGTAGATGGATTCCTTCACCTTCACAACCTCTCCAGCAGTTGTTAATTATACTTCCCTCCATGAACCCCTCCAGGAGTAAAGCTCAGTTGTGAATTTGGGACTTCCCACACATGTTCTTACACTTTCACAATATATGTCCATACACAAAACTACAGAATCACATTTATAACTTTATTTAAAAGGTGCCATTCTGTTTTATGATTGTGCAATGCCTTTTCTCACTACGCTACCTACTTGAGATTTATGCATATTTCCTTGATTATTATTATATTTATTTATTTATTGAATAGAGACAGAAGTTGAGAGGGAAGGGAAGATAGAGAAGAGAGACAGAGAGACACCTGCAGCACTGCTTCGACACTCATGAGGTTTCCCCCTGCAGGTGGGGACCAGGGGACTTGAACCTGGGTCCTCACACATTGTAACCTGTGTTCTCAACCAGGTGCACCACCACACCAGCTCCCGTACTCCATTTATTCTAACAGTTTGTTTGTGGTGGTGCTCAAAAACTGGAATTTCTACCTGTTGGGAGAAGAGCACTGTTATGTAATATGGCAATTTCTCCTATTCACAGACACTTGGGTTGCTTCAAAGTCTGTAGCAACAAGCAAAACTACTATCTATATTCTTGAACAAGCTTCTCTGAGCACACATGCTAGAGTTTTGTTGGCTCAGTTAATAAGAACATCTTTTACTTTTCAGGCTATTTGCTAATTATTTTATAAGAAGATATACAGGCATATCCACGACTGGAAGTGTGTGATAAGATCTCATTACCCACATACTCAACGACTGCTACCTCTCCAGATTCAAAGGAGGTCTCGAAACTTTACAGCAGGCTCAACCTGACGCTGTTGACTGGCTATGGAAGAAGGGCAAATGCTAGAAGAAGCATTACCCACATCTTTGATGATATTTGCTATTACAGTTGTACAATTGCCGGGGGGGTAAGTATTATTACTGCTTCTACACTCTAAGTGCCTGAAATAGTACTACCTATAAATGAACAATCATTTCTTTGCTGAAAATGATCATCAATGTTATAACACTTTCTATACCTTTTCCCATTCCCATTAACTCCCTAAGTTTAAGGGAAAAAAAGGGGGGGTTCTTTCAAGGTGCTTAGTGCTCAGCCAATCTATAATCAGCTCTTAGAAATAAAGAAATCTGGGAGTCAGGTGGTGGTGCAGTGGGTTAAGCGCATGTGACACAAAGCACAAGGACCTGCGTAAGGATCTCGGTTCGAGCCCCTGGCTCCCCACCTGCAGGGGAGTCACTTCACAGGCAGTGAAGCAGGTCTGCAGGTGTCTGTCTTCCCTCTCTCTGTCTTCGCCTCCTCTCTCCATTTTTTCTCTGTCCTATCCAACAACGACAACAATAATAACTACAACACAAAGGCAACAAAAGGGAATAAATAAATAAAAATATTTTTTAAAAGTTTAAAAAAAGAAATCATTCTTTTCAGAAGCATCATTTAAACTTAGTCTCACTTGGTCATATGTCCACTGTGATGATGACAATATTATAATTGCTTTAGAATGCATTATGGACCCAGTAGCATTTCATGTACTTCCCATGTATTCTTAATTCTCATGACAATAGCTAAATAGCTACACAAAAAGTCTATTCTCTAAGATACACTTACATGGCTCCTGAGAATAAGCTACCACACTTTTTTTTTCCTTACTTATTTGATAGAGGGAAACTGAGAAGGGAGGGGGAGATACAGAAGGAGAGAGACACAGAAACACCTGTAGCCCTGCTTCACCACTTGTGAAGCTTTCCCTCTGCAGGTGGGGACCAGGGTCTTGAACCCAGGTCTTTGAGCACTGCAGTGTGTGCACTGAACCAGTTAACACCACTGCCTAGCCAGATGCCACACTATTTAATCTTAGTAGGAAAAAAAATGACTCAGACTCAGTCCCTATTTTCAAAAGCATATAATCTGGAAGAGAGAAGGATACCATAGTACAAACTATATGAAAAAAACGTTGGGTAATGGTTCAGAACAATGCAAGGTACTATAGAAAAAGAAACATTTGCCAGCCAGCCAGGATCATTTAGGAAAACATCTTGAAGAAACTTGCTATGGAAAGTGGCCTTTGCAGAACAGATACACGATGCAGTGGTACCACCTCTCCTTGGGTGTGCTGTGTGAGCATTGGCCAATTAGTGACCACGAGACACCCAGTGGAGGGAATCTAAGAGTCTACAGCCATGTCCCTGCCACATGAGTAGAGTGTGTCTCAAAGAAGGGGAGCGGGAGGACAAATCAGATTAAGAGCAACTAGAGGAAACACTATAGTATGGAAGGTCTGGAGAGCTAAGAACTCACCAACAGCTTGGGGAAACCCAACCAAAGTGTTCCTGAAGAACCCAGCACCGAGGTCTCCATATTGAGGTCCTTGCTAAGCTCCTTACTGAGCACTCTCCCCTCCTGTATGCTGACCAGCAAGACTGTCTTTCTGATTCTGGAGTATGATATGCTGCAAACCTCAGCAGAACCGTTGACCTGCTGTTTCTTCTACTTAGATCAGATTTCCCAATTTGTGTGTGGTTAGTCCCATTGCTTCTCCCTCCCTGAAATTCTTGGGTTTCTTTCTTTATTTTTTTTAAAGCAGTGATTTTTAAAAATATTTATTTATTTATTCCCTTTTTGTTACCCTTGTTTTTTATTGTTATAGTTATTATCATTGTTGTTATTGATGTCGTCCTTGTTGGGTAGGACAGAGAGAAATGGAGAGAGGAGGGGAAGACAGAGGCGGAGAGAAAGACAGACACCTGCAGACCTGCTTCACCGCCTTTGAAGAGACTCCCCTGCAGGTGGGGAGGCAGGGGCTCAAACCGGGATCCTTCTGCCGGTCCTTGAGCTTTGCGCCATGTGCGTTTAACCTGCTGCACTTCCACCCAACTCCCTCTTGGGCTTCTTTAATGCCATGTTCCAAAGAGTATGAGTGCCACGAGAACAGAACTCTTGTTCTCATTATGTGCTCTGAGGTCAGCTTCTTCTGGAAGGGCTGTGCTGGGCATACTATGAGAACCAGGTTGAGCGTGGTAAGGCTTTTCCCGTTGAAAAATGGGGAACTAGAGCAGTTTTTCATATGTCTGTTAGCCTTTTGGATCTCCTCTGTAGTGAATGTTTTGTTCATACCCTCTGCCCATTTTTGGATGGGGTCATTTGTTTTTTTGGTGCTAAGTTTGCTGAGCTCTTTATATATTTTGGTGATTAGTTTCTTGTCTGATGTATGGCATGTGAAGATCTTCTCCCATTCTGTGAGGGGTCTCTTTGTTTAATAGTTTCTTTGGATGTGCAGAAGCTTTTCAGTTTGATGTAGTCCCATTGATTTGTTTCTGCTTTAGTCTTCCTTGCAATTGGGTTTGATTCATCAAAGATGTCCTTGAGGTGTAGGTGGGAAAGTGTTTTACCAATGTTTTCCTCTAAGTATTTGATTGTTTCTGGTCTGACATCCAAGTCTTTGATCCATTTGGAGTTGATTTTTGTTTCTGGTGAGATAAAATGGTTCAGTTTCATTCTTCTGCATGTTACAACCCAGTTTTCCCAGCACCATTTATTGAAGAGGGCCTCCTTCTTCCATTCAAACGGCTTTAGGTCACTGATTGTCAGAGAAATGCAAATTAAGACAACACTAAGATACCACCTCACTCCTGTAAGAATGGCATACATCAAAAAGGACAGCAGCAACAAATGCTGGAGAGGTTGTGGGGACAGAGGAACCCTTTTACATTGCTGGTGGGAATGTAAATTGGTACAGCCTCTGTGGAGAGCAGTCTGGAAAACTCTCACAAGGCTAGACATGGACCTTCCATATGATCCAGTAATTCCTCTCCTGGAGTTATACCCCAAGGACTCCATAACACCCAACCAAAAAGAGGTGTGTACTCCTATGTTCATAGCAGCACAATTCATAATAGCTAAAACCTGGAAGCAACCCAGGTGCCCAACACCAGATGAGTGGCTGAGAAAGCTGTGGTATATATACACAATGGAATACTATGCAGCTATCAAGAACAATGAACCCACCTTCTCTGACCCATCTTGGACAGAGCTAGAAGGAATTATTTTAAGTGAGCTAAGTCAGAAAGATAAAGATGAGTATGGGATGATCCCACTCATCAACAGAAGTTGAGGAAGAAGATCTAAAAGGGAAACTAAAAGCAGGACCTGACCAAATTGTAAGTAGGGCACCAAAGTAAAAACCCTGTGGTGAGGGGTAGACATGCAGCTTCCTGGGCCAGTGGGGGGTGGGAGTGGGTGGGAGGGATGGGTCACAGTCTTTGGGTGGTGGGAATGGTGTTTATGTACACTCCTAGTAAAATGTAGTCATATAAATCACTAGTTAATTAATATGAGAGGGGGAAAATCAATTGTATGTCTCAAAGTTTTTCAAAACACAAACTGAATCTTTTTAATATATAGGCTGTGTATTTGATATGCAGACTCTCTCAAAAGTCTAGACCAAGTAGATCAGAAGCATCCAATAGCACAGCTATATACAAGATACTGGGTACTGTACAGCAAACCCTAACAAAAGGACTTTTCAAAGTTAACCCAATTACCAAATAATGTGGTGATAACATTAACTATTGATTGTCTTCTTGAACCCTAAGACAGCAGGAACCTCACATCTCCACTATAGAGCCCCTACTTCCCCCAGTCCTGGAACCCTTGGATAGGGCCCACTTTCCCATATGCCTCTCCCAATCCATATCAAATAATATTGCATCTGCCTATCACAACCTAACCAATGCAACGATTGCCACCTCAACATGCTTCACCTCAGACTGTGTCCAGAGACTTCACCTGTGGAATGACAACCCTTCAGCTTCATTACTCGGGTGAGACCTTTCCTTTCATAGTATACTCTAATTTCATCTCAGGTGGTTCACTTTCTAACAAAGTCCCAAAACCTAGATATACACCAGTTTCTGTGAGAGAGAGCATATGTTCACACATATCCATAAACTACTGCAAAATATATACCTGAAAGCAGAAGTACACTAGAGTTTGCAGTGAGTACCTCCCTAACACTTCCTCTCCACTATTCCAAGCTTTGGGTCCGTGATTTCTCAACAATTTGTTTGGCTTTGTATGTTAACTCTCTTTTCAGTCACCAGGTTCCAGATGCCATCAGGATGCTGGCCAGGCTTCCCTGGACTGAAGACCCCACCAGTGTGTCCTGGAGCTCAGCTTCCCCAGAGACCCACCCTACTAGGGAAAGAGAGAGGCAGACTGGGAGTATGGACCGACCAGTCAACGCCCATGTTCAGCGGGGAAGCAATTACAGAAACCAGATCTTCCACCTTCTGTATCCCACAGTGACCCTGGGTCCATGCTCCCAGAGGGATGGAGAATGGGAAAGCTATCAGGGAAGAGGGTGGGATATGGAGATTGGGTGGTGGGAATTGTGTGGAGTTGTACCCCTCCTACCCTATGGTTTTGTCAATTAATCCTTTCTTAAATAAAAAAAAATAAAAATAAAAATAAAAGAAAATGGGGAACTGAGAAAATGAATCTCCCTGTCAGACTCTGTCTTGCAGAGCTTGAGCTTGGGAGAGATACAGACCTCAGTTTTTGCCTCCCTGTCAGCTTACTCTCTGTCTCCAGAGACCCTGCATTTTTCTGCCCCCAGGGGCTCAGCATTCCTTGAGACGTGAAGCTCCCCTGCCTGTTCCTTGATACAATGGCCGCTCTCCTATTATCTACACATCAACGTTCTGCTGTGTCTAACAAATGACTTCAGCTCTCCTCCCTATTTCCCCACCCATTCTGCTCATTTGATATATTCTTTTCCTACCCTCAAGATCCTTCCTGTCTGCGGGGTGTTATTAATCCTACCAGTTTAACCCTTTGCAACAGTTGCTAAGGAAATTCTGACCTTTCCCAGCCCCTTTTTACCTTTCTCTGCCCCTTTCCTAACCATGTATGGTATGGTCAAGCCACTTCCACCCAACTCTGGGGCACTGGGACGAATAAAGATTTGAACAACCTCGCCGCCACCAGCTCAGTTCCTGGGTCATTTCTCGTGTGTCACTAGCCCGACAGGGCTTCAGTAAACATTTACTTATTGATGAGGGAATGTACCACTGTATTCCAGTTTCCAAAGAGGCAAGTGCTTTGAGGAGATTGGAGTCTCAAGGAGTTTTTGTGTTTTTGGGGGGTGGGGGTGGGGTATGGCCAGGATTATATTAAGGAGACACTAAAGTGGGTAAAGTAAAAGGTTAGCAAAACAGGCACAAACAACAAAAATGGGATACATATCAGGTGTCAAGACTGAAGACTTTGGTCCTTTGATTCCTTAAAATCAAGGAGAGAGAACAGGCCAGAATCATCACAAAGGAACATTTGACAACAGTCTGAGTGTGAGTTTTTTAGATCCCTCCTGCCTGAGGTCAGAGGAGCACCTGACCTTAGTAGTGAAGGTTTGGGTGGCATTTGGGGTAGGGAGACTGGAGTACCTCTATTATGGTAAGGGCAGAAAACTGGGCAACAGTTGAAAGCAGAAATAGCAGTGAGGGAGATACAAAGATGACTGACTACCACCCACAGAAAGGACTGCAAGAGCAAGTTAAGGAGGTGGCAGGCCTCAAGCTGAGAACAGTACCTGACACATCATAGCCCACAGGACTCCAGTCAAAGCCACTCACCTGCAACTTCAACTACATCCATGGCAGATTTCCTGAACAGAGACAAACGAGTGGGAACCGTGTTCCAAAATCTGTTTTGTTTTTAATGTGCTTCATGGCTATAGGGATGAGGAAAGACAGATAAGCAAGAAAGGACTAACCAGACTTGATGACTAATTGTTTGGGGAGACTGGGGTAGAGTGTTGAGGGAGGGAGCACTATAAGAGAGACAGCAATAAAACCTACCCTGCGTTTTCAGAGTCTGCATGACTGGGTGACACCACCGCTACAGAGAAGCCAGAAAAAAAAAAAAAAAAAAAGAGCGGACTTGAAATTCAGCAGTGAAATTCAATCACCTCTTAAATAATATGAGACGGGAACTCTACAGAGACCTGCAATAAAGACGAACCTATATGTGATTTTCTGTAAGTGACTCCAATCATTTTTTTTTTTTAAGAGGAAGACTGAGATACAGTTAACTAGAGCTAGGAATCTCAGATGTACAACAAGGACATGGCATGGTCCAGTTCATCTGGTTACCTCATGAGACAGCCTCAGCAGGACACCAGAACTCATTTCCACAACTGACCATGTTGACTTCCTTAGGCTCACAAATCCATTCCTTCCTTCTAGGTTTGCGGGACCTAACAACCTTTCATCTAGACAACTTACTTTTCTTCTGAAGCAGTATTGCTCTAACTATGGAAGAGGGAGAGATCACCCAGGGTTCAAATCCTATCTTTGTCACTCACTAGCTGTGTGACTTCAGGCAGGTCAGTTAACTTCTCTGTTAACCTGACCTGTGCTCTTTATCTGAAACATAGTAATAAAAATATGATTCACACCCCCTAAGATTATTGTGACAAGCAAGTGAACTAATGTGTGCTGTTTAAAATCTAGTATATAATCAGGATCCCTGGAGTTTGGCATTAAAGACCAAAGCATGTGCTTTGATCTCCATTTCTGAAATAAACTTGATTATCTCTAGTACTTCTTACCCCCTTGAGAAATTATAGATTATTCTCGATTTTAAAGAAATAATAATCTTATCAATGGTCATCCACGAAGGAGGGATTCAAAAACTCACCACTTAGGCCTGTTGCCATTGTATTGAGTCCTCCACTCCTCTTAGTGTAGCAACTCAGGTGCACGAGATTCTCACAATTCAAAAAGCCCTGGGAGAATTTCAGACCCATTGTTTGGGAGACTTCCTCTCACCCTGCTTTGAGTTTGTCCCAGTTCCAGTTTTAGACAATAAACCAAGCCTTTCAAGGGGGGAGTTCCATTTTACATTGAAAAGAGGGAAAATGTATCCCGAACTGAAAGTCAGTTTGGAGTCTGATTTGGGCAAAGTCTAAACTTGCTCAGTACAACCATAGACTGATTTCTTTCTCTTTCTCTTTTTTCTTCCTTCCTTCCTTCCTTTCTACCTTTCTTTTATTCTACATTTTTTTCTCCTTGAAAAACAAAGAGATGTGTTTCATATGGGACCATCTTTCTGTTTTGCTGGTAGTTGTTGGACCATCACAAGCAAGGAGATCTTGGAATTTGTTTGAATTGTCATTCTTCATTACCTTTAAGATACGAACTTTCACAAAAAGTAACTTTTCAAGGACAGCCTACCAACAAACAGCAGTAGGCCAGACATCCTGGCAAGTCTCTAGTCAATCTGTAACTGAAAACTAAAAGTGTAGCAGGAAATCCTAATAATGAAACTTGCAGGATTAGAGAGCTGATGAAGCAGAAAACAAAAAGTAGGTGTTAACGGCTAAGAAGTGCAACCCTGACAGCTGCCATGTCTTTGAGGATTTTCTTCACACATGCACACATCTCCCTAAATTTGAATTCAACTTAACCATACAAAACAACTCTGGCTCTGAGTTAGTTTCCATCCTCTCCCAAGCAGTTACAATCAACAGAGCTATTCCAACAAGCTTTTTTTTTCTTAGTTTTTCCCAAAGTAATTGAGAGTTCAGGTTATCATATCTTAGTGTCAGGTGGTACTAAATCACCCTCTTAGGAAAGATAACAAATACTGCCTTGATGGGGGGAGTGGTGGGTGTGAACTTTGTCCCAGTCAAGGTTCCTTTCTGTCCAGGGGGGCTAAATGTATCAAGATTAAGTGCTGAGAAGAGGTACCAGAGTTGGGTGGAGTGGGATAAAAGAAATAAGAAAGACAATTCTGCCATTAGTTCAAAGAACACTTGGACCCATGGGTTTCCACAACTGAGTGATTTCATCTTGTTTGGTCAGAGAATCATAAAGTGGCCTTAAGCAATCACATCCACCGCGGTGTGTCCCAGCTTTCTCTCCTCAGAAACAGACACCTTTACACAAACTCCCAAGTTTGTAAAGGAGGGATCATCAGCTGGGTCAGATGTTCATGCTGGTCATACCAACATCATTTTCCAGTTGTCTGCGGTGGGTCTTCAAAGCCCCTAGGGTTCTGTAGGGCCATCATTCTGCTCCCAGGACCGTAGTCCTCCTAGACTGTACATTTGACCCCACCAATGGATTGGACCAACACCAAGATTATTTAGAGCATACTGCCTTGGTAGTTGGTGCTTCATGAATTAAAATCACACAGAAACCATGCTTCAGGCAGCCTCCCTAGGGCCCTAAAAGGCAAAAGACATGTCCACAACACCACCCTAGAGAACAAGGAACACCTTCATTATTAGGCAAAGACTCTCAAACACTAGTGGAGACAGATCCCAAGCACAGCATAATGCTTTTATAAAACTATGAAGCTTCTGCTCTCATCCACTCCATGCTCTCAGACACTCAATGCAATGTACATGTTTGAAGTCATTATAAGAAAATATTTGTTTTCAGGATGGAAGCTACTATAATTTTACTTTTTTTTTTCTTTTATGTGGCACTTAGGAGTGAACTCTGGATGTCACATGTACACAATATCACTAAACTACCTCCCCAGACTAATTTTTATTTCATATTTTATGAGACAGAGAACAAGTGAGAAAGACCAAAACACTACTCCACCATGTATGGAACTCCACTTCTCCTGTTTTTGGTGCTCTTCTGCAGAGACAGAGATCAAGTCTAGGTCCTCAATACGCAAGACACAGATGCTACCCACTGAGTCACCTCCACAACCCCTAGAGTGTTTGATTTTATTCAGCGTTCAGCAGCTCTATTCCTCCTGAACTGAGAAGAGGGTATGTAAGACAACAGAAATGAGGACTTCAGGAACATATATCTCTGTAGTCTCTCAACATGGTCAGCTCCCAGAGAGGGCAAGTGTGCACGTGAGGGAAAAAATATCTTTTAGTGACAGGCTCTGGAGTGGGTACAGCCCATCCAGGACACAAACTGTTCACAGTACATTAGTCTGTTCAGGCTACTGGTAACTGTGAAAACAAAAACGACAAAATGGGGGGGGCAGGCTGGGGGTACAGGCAGTGTCGCACCAGGTTAAGCGCACATATCAGCAATGAGCTAAGTCTGTTTGGTTGTGGTAGAGGGACTCATAAAAGATCCAGATTCACCCCTAAGTACCACATAGAAGTCTGCCCCACCATCCACTACCCTGAAGACACATTTCACACTGGACTCCACTCATTGCTCATGGTATCTCTCTCTCTCTCTCAAACCTGGTGACAGTACTGTACAATCTTAGAAACTGCACTTCACTTATGCTCTTTCGGTGACGGGTTCCCAAGTGGTTATTTATAGAAGTGGGGCTTGAAGAATGAATGACTTTCAGATGATTGAAAGCTTAAATCTCAGTTTCTTTCATAATAGTTATACCTAAAGCCCATCTATAACCAACAGGGGAAAAAAGATACTTGTATTAATCTGATGTTCTTAATTAAGTGTGTTGATGTTCATTTAATCTCCTTTTTGCACATTTCTCTTCTAGGCATATTTTGACATGTGTGTAAGGTATTGTGAAATGACTGCCATCTGTGGAGTCTTACTTTGCAGGAAGTTATAGAAGATGCTCTAAGACGCCCTCACCGATGTGTTTGGGACCTCCCCTCCCCAGAGCTCTACCCCACTAGGGAAAGATAGAAACAGGCTGGGGGTATGGATCCACCTGACAACATCTATGTCCAGCAGAAAAGCAATTAGAGAAGTTAGACTTCCCACCTTCTGCACTCCATAAAGATTTTTGGTCCATACTCCCAAAGGGATAAAGACAAGGTAAACTTCCAATGGAGGGGATGGGGAATTGAGCTCTGGTAGTGGGAACTGTACCCCACTTATCCTACAATCTTTTCAATCATTATTAAGTCACTAACAAAATTAAAAAAGAAAGAAAGAAAGAGAGAAAGAAAGAAAGGGAGGAAGAAAGGAAGAATGAAAGAAAGCACTCAACTAATTACAAAGCAGGCATCTCCACAGTCGTTGGGGTGACTACATAAATGGGATGACAGGGCAATGCAGAATACATAAATATTGCCTTGATTCATGATCCAGCTATTTTAGCATATGGTTCAGAAAAGGCTCTTAGTCACTTACCAGTCAGCACAGAAGAAGTAGCAGGATTTGGGTGATGAACTAAGTCTCTCTGCATCTATGAGCCATGCACATTCACAAGCATGTAAGGAAACACGTACGCCTGACTTGATTTATTTTCTAAAATCATCCTCAGTATAATCTGATTTCAGGAGCACTTAAAAGAAACTTTGCTTCGAGAGTATTCCTTTAGCTAACATTCCTTCTGCTGTTATCATACAAATAACTCTGAAATGGCATTATTACTTATAGTCAGACGCCAACATAAGCAAAGTGATTTGACTCAGTTAGACTAGGTGGCTGGGAGACACATGACAAGATGGCAGAAATCATGTGACAGAGGCCAACATGCTGGAAACCCTATAACAGAAAACCACTCTGACTGGGCCTATGCACCGGGATTCAGCAAGGAGCGCTGTCTGACCTGAGGCCAGGCATGCATGGCCTGGGACCCAACACACTCAGCCCTTCCCTGCCCCATGTGAGAATCACAGGTGTTAAGTAAGCTGCTACGAAGATGCATTAGTCCATCACAGATGATGGAGGTGAAACTAAAGACCAGAAGACCCAAAGGTTCTTGACATTCATCTCTCTCTCTCTCTCTCTCTCTCTTTTACTTCTTTTCAGAAATAGCTTTCCTCCATTTTGGGGGGTGGGGGAGCGGTATACTAGTTGCTAAGTAATACCCTGAATTCTCTCTTCTGACAAATTTTATCTTAATGTATCCAGTGCTCTTATATTCAACGAATGGTTCTGACATTTGGTTAGATCTTTCCTAACTGCAGATAAGAATTACGAAGACCTCAAAGGAGTTGTAGATAACTTTATGCAGAGTTGGGATTAATTCCAGCAAAGGAGAGAGAAAGAGAGAGTGAGGGAAAGAGAGAGAGAGAGGTTGCCAGGATAGAGAATAGGATTCCTTCAATTTTCATCATTCTCCCTAAGAGTCAGAATCGTGGATATGTTTCAAAATCAGACAATGACTTAACCTGGGAAATCAAAAGAGATCTTTACCCTCCCAAACACGAGAAAAGACAAGATGAAGAAGACAAATCAGTAAACAAAAGTCACTCCTTTTCTCTGCCTTAGCCCCTACTCTGGTAAACCTGCCCCCTTCACAAATGGCATCTTCTTTTTGACATACTCTTTATTTGTAGACCCTCGACAAGGTCTGGCTGTTTGTCTTTTTCTATCTATACATGTATACTGGCCACTAACCACAGCCTAAATTTCCTCTGTTAAGAAAAGGAACTAATCCTGGATTGCCAAACATTTATAAACAAATGGACTTAGAGTAAATTTTCAAAACAAGCCTTCGTGACAGTTATAGATGGTCCAAATGGTGAAAGTGAAACCATAGGGCAGAATGGGTAGCAGGCTGGAAAAGAGGTTCCCAGCCCATGGACCCTCGAAACCTGACCAGTGGAGCAGAAGCATTTCTGCCCCCTGCTTCAACTGGGCTGGTTTCACTCTGTGAGTGACAAGTGTCATCAAGAGGATGGATGTGAATGGAGGGGGGGGTTTATTTTCTCTTTTCAGGACATAAGGACTTTGCTAGGTCACTGCTTTTATCACACCTGGGCCCTTCAGGATTCTCCCAGATTTAGTGAGAGACAGACCTGAAGGTTTTCGAATGGAAAGGTCACTCAGACTGTGTTGTGTCCCGGAAAGGCTGTCTGTAGTGGGTTTATTGTTGTCATGATGACCGGTTATTCTTCCGCCAAGTTCTTTCATTGCCTCCCGTGTTTCTCTGAGACAAAAGAACCCAGCTGAGATTTCAACAAAGAAGAATGCAGGGAAAGGGGAGAGAATACCTCCAGCAAGAATAGCTTGGAAGGAGCCAAAAGTGGAGAAGGAAGTCTAATTCTGTCCTAGTCAGGGGGGAAAAGTTTTTTGAGAAATGTAAACAAATCAGGAAATCCTGGCACTTACTCCAGTTCCGATCTGGGATCTGGGGAACCACACCAGCCCTTTCCCTAGGAGAGAGCTGCTGTTTGTGAATGAAATCAATTATTCATTGAGCCAGCCAGCCCTGCAGTTTCCAGCTTTCCTTTTGCCGATGGCATAGCTTAAACCTTAAAATAATAATAATAAAAAAACATATGCATGTTATTAACTCTCCATATTCAAATGGAAATCCAATGCTATCATCAATCTCTCTTTTCTAATGTAAATTCCTTTCTCTAGCATGAAGCTACAGGAAAGGCATTGTATCTGAGCAATCTAAACTTGAAAGAGAATTTCTGTTAAACCAGTTATGATAGGAGAAACATGTTTTTCACTGAGTCGAAAGATTAAAGTTCGTTGTAAAAAGGGGCGGGAGACGGAGGGAGAACTATTGGTGGCTCAGCTAATGATTAGATACAGAACTTCAAGGACAAATTAAGAGGCACAAAAGAAAGAGCCACAACAGATAAGTGAAAACAGTTCCGATGATCTGAAATAAAAGATGCGGTGTTTATCTTAGGCTGTAATCTTCATTTCCGTATCCATCTCATTCCACTTCCCCCCCAAATGGGTTCTGAACCCTATAACACAGAGGCAGATAGGAGTATCTCTAGTTGCCTGACTCACTTTCCAGAACCACCTCTTTCCCTTGTTTCGCTATGTCTGGGTGCCTTTTCTTGGGCAACCCTCCCACCCCACCCCACTCCAATTGTCCCTCAAAAAAAAAAAAAAAAAAAAGTTGGCATGAGATGAAGAAAAACAAATTTTGTTGTTGTTTGGAAATAGGTTGTGAATCCTTTTGGTTTATTTCAAAACATGTTCACCAAGTCCCATATAGTCCTCAATTAAAGTCACTCTGGTTTGTTTTCATTTGTCAGTCTTCTCCTATTCTACCATACCTACCCCTGCCCCTACAAACCTAGCCCACAGTTCTTCAGTTCAAACACCATTCTTTCCAGTGTAGATTTGGCTTGAGCATGCAGAATACACTCCAGAGTCACAGGGAATTTACTTATTTATCTATTTATTTGGTGGAGTTGCTCTGTGCCATTATTTTCACTAAGAGAGAGAGAGAGAGAGAGAGAGAGAGAGAGAGAGAAACATTATAGCACTATATCTTCCCCAAGTGTTGTGTACTTTCCCATGTGGTGCTGGATCAAGCTCATAACAAGATATAGGACCTACACCATGGGGACAAGTTAAAAAGTTTCCTTAAGCTCTGAAGTCAGTGGAATCTCCTGATAAGAGAGAAGCTTCTCTTGAAAGGATTAGATGATCTTGTTGAGAAAGACATACACAGACCCAGAACAAACTGTCCTCTAGAATTCCTTCCTGCATGTGTTTGCACAGGAGTTTACAGAAAAGAGTCAGGGCTTTAGTTCTCAAGGCAAGAAAAAAAAAAAAGACTTTTAAGAGAATATAATGAGAAAACATATATATCCCTTTATAAAAATAAGGAGTACTAACTCTGTCCAAGAAGAGCATTTAAAAAAAAAAAAGTAGTAAAAATATGAACAGTAGGACAAAATTTGACTGGTTCAGATTTCTTCCTGAGAGTCTGCATACCCACACCACATGCAGTCACTTTATTCCACGTATCAGAACTGACATAATACCAGTTAGCATTTTCTAAATAAAAATACCAGAATCAACTTCTCTGGCACACAGGAGTCAGTTTCTTCCTTATCTCTTATTTAATGCTTGACATTCAAAATAGATGATTTAATGTTCTTTTTAGATATTTTTTCCCCAGAGCTTGATGACCTCTACAGAAATGTTCATAAAACCTCATACGGATATGAGGCCTTGGCTTCCATCTCACTGTTATCACAGCCACAAGTTGTCCATGACAACTCTTGCCTCTCCAGATAACCTAATTCAAACAAAAGGTGAGCTGCCTCTTGGTGTGTACTCGTAGCAGACATTCTTGTCAAATCTGCATGACTGACTAGCAGATAATGGTGTTGGATCAGGGACAGAGAGAGGACAAATCACACTG
>NC_080165.1:144468910-144554959 GCF_950295315.1 Erinaceus europaeus | reverse complement strand
GAATCATAAAACTGAAACCAGGTCTTTTCAAATGCATCACTTGCAGTCTGTAAGACCTTGCTAATGAGAAAAGACAGAAGACTTAACGAACGTTTATGTCTGACTTTCATATAGTCATCATTTATCTTTTGGCTGAATAAAATAGTGAACTACTTTCTTTATATGTTTCTGTTTTAATACTCCCTGAACCTTACCCAGAATACCTCAGTTCTACTCCTAGCTTAGTCAGTCCCTGCTGGTTGTGTTGCTTTAGATAACTAGTTTCTTAGCACTTAGAGCTCAGTTCCCTCAAATAGGAAAAACAAAGGGTGAATGGATCCTGCTAGATTACCACCCAGATGTTATATTCTGTGTCTCTAAAGATTTCAACGTGCTACTGGAGAGACTGAATGGTATTAACAAAAACAAATGGCCTTTTTTTTTTTTTTTTGCAATATTTACACACTATATATTTTTTCTCTTTACCAACTCTGGTTTATGGTGGTGCTAGAGATGGAATCTTTGGTTCTTCAGGCATGAAAGGCTTTTTTTTTTTTTTGCATAGTAATCTCCCTAGCATGCACTAGCTAATCCTAAATGATGATGCTAATCTTCCACTCCATGAACACGGGACACCTTTCCACATCTTTGCATTTTTTTCTTTTTTTCTCTTTGTTACTACTTGTAGTGTTTTCTTCTGGAAGGTGGGGGCTGGATTAAAAACATATTCAATGAAAGATAGTTTTACTGGACTGATAAAATAGCTCACTTGGATAGTATGTTGCTTTACCGTGTACCCAGGTCCAAGTAGAAAAAGGAGGAGGAGAAAAAGGAGGAGGAGAGTTTTACTAAGGTAAATTTTAATTTGAAGGCTTTCTAGGAAATGGTGTCTTAGGTGGGTTTCCCCAGAAACAGATCCTACAACAATGACTCAAGTACAAATGTATAAAAGTTCAGAATGTACACACAGGGAGGAAGGCAGGAAGAGGACGTCATCTCTGTGGGTAAATGGAGGTTAGTCACCTTAAGAAACTAACTCTGAGGACCATTTTAGAAGTCACACTTCTGCTGGGCCTGGGAGGAGGGGAGTTGAACTTTTAGCGGTGCAAGGTGTGCCCTTCTTTGGGTGAGAACTGCTTCTGAAGAACCTGTTTTTCTGGCACTTCCTGCCCCAGGAACTGTGGACTGACCAGTAAGGGTGACCAGGGAGGCCCCAGATGGTCGGAAGTCCAGCAGGTCCCAGGCAGTGAGGGGCTAAGGAGAGCACAAACACAGAGAGGCTAGTCCTGGTCCTAGTCTCCTTGCAGGGCGCCAGCAAAACTCCTTGGACTCGCTGGAGAGAGGAGTGCATTTACTTCTAGAAGAAACACCACTAAGAGACCAGGGTAGAATACCAGGAAGCAGGGAGACGGGCCGTAGCGCAGCGGGTTAAGCGCAGGTGGCGCAAAGCGCAAGGACCGGCATAAGGATCCCGGTTCGAAACCCGGCTCCCCACCTGCAGAGGAGTCGCTTCATAGGCGGTGAAGCAGGTCTGCAGGTGTCTGTCTTTCTCTCCTCCTCTCTGTCTTCCCCTCCTCTCTCCATTTCTCTCTGTCCTATCCAACAACAACAACAACAATAATAACTACAACAATAAAACAACAAGGGCAACAAAAGGGAATAAATAAAATAAAAATTTTAAAAAAACTTAAAAAAAAAAAAGAATACCAGGAAGCAATGCAATGACCAGTCCTCCTCAGCTTGGGTGGTTTCCTGACTATCTCTAAACACAAAGGTATGTGGCATCGAGCACCCGGGGAGGGGCAGGTTCCTGAACTATTCGCCATAGAGAGGCAGGCTGTGGACGTTGCACAAAGGCATGCAGGAAGCACATGGCGTCCAAGTTGCAGGACCTAATTGCTGGCCCCACCTAGGACCTAGTACTCCACAGGGAGCAGCCTCCATGAGGCCTTTCTGATATCAAAGGTGAAACTACGGTTAAGCGCAGGTGGTGTGAAGCACAAGGACCGGCGTAAGGATCCCAGCTCGAGCCCCCGGCTCCCCACCTGCAGGGGAGTCGCTTCACAGGCGGTGAAGCAGGTCTGCAGGTGTCTGTCTTTCTCTCCCCCTCTCTGTCTTCCCTTCCTCTCTCCATTTCTCTCTGTCCTATCCAACAACAATGACGACATCAGTAACAACAATAAAACTACAACAGTAAAACAACAAGAGCAACAAAAGGGAATAAATAACTATTTTAAGGTGAAACTACATGGACAATGTGACATTTTGTAGAAACTCTTCTTTTGATATAGAAGAGAGATTCTATATATTTTTTAAACATGCTAGGAGATACGGATTCTGTTAATGCTCCTGCAGAATCACCCCCAACAGTTTGCAGTATTTCTGGCTGATTTGGAAAGACTTTGATTTTGAAATATGGCACATGTGGCATTAAATTTTTGTTCCATCAGCACCATCAAAGGTTTTGTGAAAACTTAGTTGCTTTCTAAGAAACAGGGGTTCTTTCTTTGAATTGTTTTTAGTAGAAGAAAAAATGTGGAGCCGGGTGGTGGTCCCCTGGTTGAGCGCACGTTACAGTGCCTTAGGGCCTGGGTTCGAGCCCCTTGGTCCCCACTTGCAGGGGGAAAAACTTTGCAAGTGGTAAAGCAGGGCTTCAGGTGTCTCTCTCCCTCTCTATCACTCCCTTCCATCTCAATTTCTGGCTGTCACTATCCAATAAATAAATGTAATAAATTAACAAGAAAAAAATGTTAGAAATACATAGTCACTGTACCTCTGCTTAGTGTGTAACTTTGTTTTTGTGGAAATTTAGATTTTGGTTTTAGTAGTTAAACCAGAATTAAAAGCTAACTGCTTATATATGACTTCTAGACTATTGGCAGGCAAAGCTAGTATAAGTCCTTATTATTTCTAGAAAGGAGTTAGTAACAATAATATGAGCTGGTTAATTATTGTCTTTGAGTCACTCACATTGTAAGAGAAAATTATAAGCAAGGTGTCATGCCTCTGGTTCTAGTAAGTAACCTGCTAACTACAAAGTTATTGATACCCTGGTAGGGAGAATGGAAAATCCTTCAGAAAACTAAACTGATGCCTTCTCCTTGCACGCAGGTCCTTGCACTTAGTACTATGTGCACTTAACCGAGTGTGCCTCTGCCCGGCTCCCTTATCCTTCCTTCCTTCCTTCCTTCCTTCCTTCCTTCCTTCCTTCCTTCCTCCCTCCCTCCCTCCCTCCCTCCCTCCTTTGCTTTCTCTCTCTCTTCCTGTCTCTCCCTCGCTTTCCTTCTTTCTTTCTATTTTTTTTTTATATATATAGAGGGAAGGTGACATAGAGAAGGAGAAAGAGAGACACCTGCATCACTGCTCCACCACTTGTAACTCCACTGCCTGCAGGCGGAGACGGGGAGCTTGAACCTGAGTTCAAGCATCGTACCGCATACGCTTTATTGCCTGTGCCACTGCCCAGCCCAAGACCAGTTTTCTAAGGCTAGGCTTCATATCCCCCAAACTACAAAACAAAACAAAACAAAACAAAAGTTCTGGCATGAATGGATTTATAAGAAGACCATGCTACGAATGTATCCCGTGGTGTGTCACACATGCTTTTGCTCTAATCACTTCGTAATTTCCACATCTATTGTTCAGATTTAGCAAGTTCGCCACAGATAACTTCCTCCTGCAGTTGACTGTACTCAATCTCTTGCATGTTTCAACCAGCAAATATGCCAATTGGAGTCAGATAGTTAATGACTGTATGACCTGGTGAGTCTGCATGATTAGTACATGGGGCCAGGGTGGCATCAGTGTGGTTCTGCTTCCTACAAGTGACTAGTCAGCTTTGCTCAATTAAAATACGTACAGGGTGATTGCTGGAGCTCTGTGCTGGCACTATGAACCCACTGCTCCTGGTGGTCATTTTACCCCTCTTATTGGCTAGAACAGAGAAATTAAGAGAGGAGGAGAGATAAAGAGAGGGAGAAAGACACCTGCAGATCTGCTTCACCACTTGTCAGGCATCCCTGCTGGTGGGGAGCCAGGGGCTCAAACCCTGATCCTTGGCGCGGGTTCCTGTGCTTTGCACCATGTGCTCTCAATTGAATGTGCCACCGCCTGGCCTCCATCATAAGATAAGTCTTTCTTTTTTTTTTTTTAAATGCCTTTATTTATTTATTGGATAGAGATAGCCAGAGATTGGGAGGGAAGGGGGAGATAGAGGAGAGAGACAGACACCTGCAGCCCTGCTTTACTACTTGCAAAGTCTTCCACCTGCAGGTGGGGACCAGGGACTTGAACTTGGGTCCTTGTGCACTGTTAACATGTGCGCTCGACCAGGTGCGCCACCATCGGGCCCCCAGGACCAGTCTTTCTACAGTTCTGCAGTGTTGGCTATGCAGGCACCAGGTGAGGGAGAGTCAGTGTGTAGCTGTGCTCAGTGCATCACCTCTAAGAGGAAGCAACTTGCAAGGAATTGTTTAGGTTGGGAAATAGCATGAGTCTGAACTCTGTTCCAAAAAGAGTAAAACAAAATACCTCCGTGACCCAATGGCTTCCCAGTAGCCTGTCGCAGGTCCCCTCTTTAGAGAAAACAAGATTCATGGCAGGATTTTGACATTGACTAAGGGGACATTAGAATTTGGAGATAGTTGTTCTCCATTTACCTCCTTCTTCTCATTCCTTGTTCTTGTAACAGTATCATAATCTAGTAAGGATCTTAACAAACTTCCCAGGGAACTCGAGATCTGACAGAGTAGAATGACATATATATATATACACAATAACAATGGAAAACACATCTTGGGGCAGAATACATAAAAATAAAACTCATCAAAATGATTTTCAGTTTTGATTCAAAATTTTCTAGCCCTGTGGGTAAAGAAACACTCTGAGTTTCCTAGTTCAGTCCTTAATATAAAAACAGAACAAACAAGGATCCAGGCAGTGGCACACTGGCTGAGCAAACATGCTGCCTTGCACAGGGACCCAGGTGAAAGGCCCAGGGCCCCACTTACCAGGGGGAAATTTCATGAATAGTGAAGCAGTACTGCAAGTGACTCTTTCCTCTCTCCCTCTGTATGTACCCCTCCCCTCTCAATTTCTTTATGTCCTATCAAACAAACAAACAAACAAACAAACAAACAAAATGAAGGAAAGGAGGAAGGTTGGCAGGTACAAACCAGAGTATTATACTTCTTCATTTTTCAGAATTATATTATATTTTAAAATTTTTAAAATTATATTCCTCCATGAGGATAATTTCTGGAACCATCCGTTCCACCCCGGTTCCATGGCTGCCAGTTCTTAGCAACATCGCCCCGCCAGATATTCGTCGGGATGCGGCATCATCTAAGTTCATTTCCCATGTCTACACTCGACCGGACCTGCCAATATACGCGGATATCTTCGCCCACCCTGTCCAACGCTTGACGTCTCGTCACCCAATCTGGTCCCCTACGCCTACACTGAAATTCTCTGTTCCAGACTCTTGGAAACAGAGCTGGCAGTCAGCTGAGGTCAAGAACAAACACCTCATCACAGACCCCTGCAAGCGTCAACCCGGCTTTGACCTAGCACGTTATGATTGGGCCCTCCTCAATCGCTATCGAACAGGCCATGGCCGGTGCTCCGCTATGTTCCATCGCTGGGGAGCCAGAGATGACCCGAACTGCCCCTGCGGCTACAGACAGACTATGACCCACATAGTCAACGACTGCCACCTCTCCAGATTCAAAGGAGGTCTCGAAACTTTACATCAGGCTCAACCTGACGCTGTTGACTGGCTACGGAAGAAGGGCAAACGCTAGAAGAAGAAGAATTTTTCAGAATGAGTGGTCTATGTTGTGTTGTGATGTTTTGGCTTTTTTCAGTGATCAGGAATTGTCACTAATATTAAAACATACTTTATAGTATGTTAGTTATTAAAATAATTCCTTAGGTGCTTACTTTTTTTATAGGATACATTTTTTAGTGAACTTTTTGAGGCATTCCTATTTTTTTTTATCTGATTGATTTCCATTGATTTATTTAGTTGAAAATAACACCTAGGTGTAGGTAAGCAATTTAATTAACTTTATCCATAAAGCCTTTTTTTGTTTTGTTTTGTTCAAGAACAAATAGTCTTATCATGAATCATTTCTGAAATAGACCTTTAATGAAAACTATGTTCTGATCACATGTACCAGAGGACAAATGGTCTATTGTTTGAACATTATGTAATTGAGGGACTTAGTAATAAACCAGAAAATATATCATAGAAATTACTGTAGGTTCTTTGATCCTTCCTTATTAAACCAGGTTCCAAAGTAGCAAACACACACACACACACACACACACACACACACACACCCTACACCTGATCTCTTTTCCTATTTTCTGTCTTCTGGGGGTCAGGCAGTGGCATACCTGACTAAGTGCACACATTACAGTGCACAAGGACCTAAGCACCTGGCCCCAACCTGCAGGGGGCAAGCTTCATGAGTGGTGAAGCAGGGCTGCAGGCCTCTCTCTCTCTCTCTCCCTCTCCCTCATCCTCTTCCTCTGTCCCTTTCCATTTCAGTCAGTTTATTTCTGTTTTATATAATAAAATAAAGTTTAACAAAAGGAATTTTTTGACTATTTTGAAAGAAAAGTTATGGGAAGATGTTTTCCCTCTGTTATGTGAGTTTTTTATATGTTACATATGTATATGATAAGCCAGTATTTTCCCCACACAGTAGCATGTCTTTCTGTTTCAGAGATAGCGCTTTATGTGTTTACTTTAGGAGGCAGAAAGTGGGAGAGTCATAGCTCCTCTCTGGTACATGCAGTGCCAGGGATCAAACCCAAACCCTCTCGTGTAAGAACTGTGCTCTATCAGATAACTCACCTCTTCTGCCATATTTTCCCCTTAATTCATTAGTCCTCTATTGAACACACCTTAAAAAAACATATTTATTTACATTTCTGAGTGTTTCCTACATTTATTTTTTTCCAGGGATTTAAAAAATTTTTTTATTATATTTATTTTCTCTTTTGTTGCCCTTCTTGTTTTATTGTTGCTGTTGTCGTTGCTGGATAGGACAGAGAGAAATGGAGAGAGAAGGGGAAGACAGGGGGAAAGAAAGACAGACACCTGCAGACCTGCTTCACCGCCTGTGAAATGACTCCCCTGCAGGTGGGGAGCCGGGAGCTTGAACCGGGATCCTTAAGACGGTCCTTGCACTTTGCGCCACATGCACTTAACCGCTGCAGCTACCGCCCGACTCCCTTTTCGAGGGATATTATAACTTTAAATAAGTAATTAATAGAAAGGGGAAATAAAATTAATGCAACAAAATTTCTCTATATTTGAATCAGAACACACTAATATTTGAATATCTAAGGACAGCATAAGATCCCTTCAATTTTTGCATCTCGATTTTCATTATTTTGATTTTTTTAAAAATTAAAGTAGTGGTGGTTTAGAAATCCGCATGTGATTTAAGGGTGCCCTGTGAGACACTTACTGCATTTAAAGGTGTGACTTGCTTGCTGGGTGGACATGGGCCAGGCCTGTCTATCTGCCAGGAGGAAGCACTTTTGATAAATGTCTCTTAGCCCTGAGCTAGCTCAGCTCTTTGCCAGGGATGGAGGGCGTTCTCTAAGGATTTGCCTTTTGGGTCTGTTGCTATGGCAAGTTCCTATATGGTAGCCTTCCGTGCTGCTACCAGCAAAGCTGCCCGAGATTACCAAAATGGTGCTCTCCAGGGACTCCAACCCAATTTAAACCATGTAGTTGTTTAGCATCCTGTTCCAGTGTTTTCATTGTAGAATCGTAGGATTTATGTGCCAGGGATTCAGCGCAGCCCTTCCCGCTCCCTGGAGCACAGTCCCACACCTTAGAAATCTCTTTCTCAATTACAGCTTGTTGCAAAGAGTTAGGCCTTCTTTCTTAATTAGGTGATTTCTCTTTTATTTTTGACACCTGCAGACCTGCTTCACCGCCTGTGAAGTGACTCCCCTGCAGGTGGGGAGCCGGGGGCTCGAACCGGGATCCTTACGCGGGTCCCTTGCGCTTTGTGCCACGTGCGCTTAACCCGCTGCGCTACCGCCCAACCTCCCTGAGGGTATTAATCTTTCCTGTCTGGCTGGTTGCACTTCTTTCCCCTGTGCTTTGGGAACTGTGTTCATGTAGTTTTCAGACTGGGTTCTTTACAGGTTGTTTTAAGTTTTGTCGTAGCTTTGATGAATTTCAGGAGATTGTGTACACTTTTTCTCTATTTGGTCATCTTTGTCCTGTCTAGTTAATGATACTTTCCTTTGCAACTCAGAAACTTTGATGTGGTCTCATTTCCTTATCTTGTTTTTGTTTCCCATGAATCCCTGAAGACTTCACCAAAGCCAGTATGGTGTTGTGTGTTACCTACGTCTTTATGGTCCCAAGTATAACAATATAGAATTGTTAAAAGGCCAAGTTTTCTTTTTTAAAATTTTTAAAAATTATCTTTATTCACTGGAGAGAGACAGCCTGAAATCGAGAGGGAAAGGGGTGATAGAGAGAGAGAGAGAGAGAGAGAGAGAGAGAGAGACACCTGAAGCACTGCTTCACCACTCTCAAGCTTTGCCCATGCAGGTGGGAGGGACTAGGAAGCCTCAAACCCAGGTCCTTGCACATTGTAACACTTTGTGACATGTGCACTCAGCCAGGTGCACTGCCACCTGGACCTCCAAAGCCAAGTTTTCTGTACACTTTGGATTGATCTTTGTGCAGGGTGTAAGATAGTGATTCAGTTTCCTTCTTTTTCATTTAGCTACTCAATTTCCCTACCACTGCTAATTGAAAGTATCTTTCTCTATTTTATCTATATGTGAAAGTTCATTTCTGGACTAGCAGTTCTAGTCCACTGACCCAGATAGCTTTTTTTTTTTTACCCAGTACTTCACAG
The DNA here is from genome assembly GCF_950295315.1 of Erinaceus europaeus. Taxonomy (NCBI): domain Eukaryota; kingdom Metazoa; phylum Chordata; class Mammalia; order Eulipotyphla; family Erinaceidae; genus Erinaceus; species Erinaceus europaeus. The sequence goes on along the minus strand of NC_080165.1, from coordinate 144,546,080 downwards.
TTTTGACTACCATAGCTTTGTAGCATAGTTTGAACTTGTAGCACATAACATCTCATTCTTCTTATTATTAGTTTTCTTAAAACTAACTGCTCTGGCCCTTGGAGACATGGTTTTATACAAATTTCAGTACTGTTGGTTCTATTTCCAAGAAAAAATTCTTTTCAATGGAGTCTTGGTAAAGATCACATTGGTTTTGCATTACTTTGAGTATGATGACCATTTTAGCAATGCTGATTTTTGGAGCTTTGGGCATGAGATAATGGTTTTGCATAACCATTATCCTATCCTCCCAGCTCAGCAATGTTAATTCTTTTCATCTTTGAGCATGGTTTATCATTTCATTTTTTTTAATACCTTCTATTTCTAAAAGAAAGAATTTCTTTATAAAATTTTATAGAATAATATTTACATGACCAAAACCTTTTTTAGAGGGTCAGAAGAAACTAATGCTACAGTGCCTCTCCCCCACCTTCAGTCCTCTTCTCTATCTGAATGAAAAAGCAGAAGTCAGGAGACAAAGAAACAGACCTAGGCAGATCAGACAGAGGTAGCTTACCAGACAGGCATACCTGAGGACGGAGGCCAGAGATTCAGTCCCTGGCATCACCAGATACCAGACCTGAGCGGCTTTCTGGTCTCTCTGCCTCTCTGTCTCTCTCAGGAAGAGAATATTTACTAAAACCAAATGTTACAGTTCTTGAAATTCATTTATAATAATGTACGTAAATTTATCACTGTTTAATTGCTGCGAAGATTTACATTTCTTTTAACATCACAGTTTATTTAGTCTCTTGTGATCACACGGGGCGGGTTCTGGTTTTTATAATTTTTCACCATTTGAAAATACCACCGTTTTGAGTGTGAACTCTGTATGAATTTATTAAGTTCAGTGGGGAGCAAAACTCACACCACAATTATTCCACATTTTCAGTATCAGGTAATTATTAATATTTTGTATGACTTCAACCTCTCATGATGGAAAATGCTATAATTTTTGCCAGAATGTGTTATTTCATTTCTGGCATTACAGAATGGACCCATTATCCTTGTTTATGCTATTCTTTTTCTAGTTTCATGAATAAGTGCTTAGTTCAGTAACTTCTAGTCTTTCCTTTTTTCCCTTAATGTATATATTTATTTTTTAATTTTTTAATTTTTTTTCCTCCAGGGTTATTGCTGGGCTCGGTGCCTGCACCGTGAATCCACCGCTCCTGGAGGCCATTTTTCCCCCTTTTATTGCCCTTACTGTATCCTCGTTGTGGTTATTATTATTACTATTGCTGATGTCATTCGTTGTTGGATAGGACAGAGAGAAATGGAGAGGAGGGGAAGACAGAGAGGGGGAGAAAAAGACACCTGCAGACCTGCTTCCCCGCCTGTGAAGCGACTCCCCTGCAGGTGGGGAGCCAGGGGCTTGAACTGGGATCCTTACGCCAGTCCATGCGCTTTGCGCCATGTGAGCTTAACCAGCTGCGCCACCGCCCAGCCCCCCCTTAATGTATATATTTAAAACTATGACTTATATTTTTAATACTGCTTTAACTGTATGCCTTTATTTACTATTTATTTATTTATTCATTTATGTATTTCTGCTTCCAGCGTTATCACTGGGGCTCGGTGCCAGCACTAGGAATCCACTGCTCCTGGTGGCCATTTTGTCCATTTTATTGGATAGGACTGAGAGAAACTGAGAGGGGAGGGGAAGATAGAGGGGGAGAGAGAAAGAGAGACACCTGCAGACCTGCTTCACTGCTTGTGAAGTGACCCTGCTGCAGGTGGGGAGCCGGGGCTCGAACCTGGGTCCTTGTACTTAATACTATGTGTGCACCACTGCCCAGCCCCCAGCCTTTAATTTCTTATAGTATTTTGTGTGTTGTTCAAGTCTGTTTGCGGTTTTAACCCATAATTAATTTAAAAGTGAGATAGACATTTTAAATACAAATTTATATATGTTTGAAATACAAATATATCAAATATAGATTTTTTTTGGTTTCCTCTAAGTGTTGTCACTTTTAAAGACTTATTATTTGTGATTTAATGGTTGTTTACAAAGGTATCAGTTTCAGGGGCATAGCTTCCTACTCAGATATGTATTTGTGACATGGCACCAAGTACATCCATGCCATCCTCCCGGTAACCGCCATGGTTCTCACAAACTGGAAGAGACAAAGTGGTTACTGTTTTCCTTTTTTTTTTTGCTTTGCCTCCAGGGTTATCTCTGGGGCTGGGTGCCTACACCAAGAATCCACGTCTCTTGAAGGCTAATTTTTCCCTTTTGTTGCCCTTGTTGTTTATCAATGTTGTTATTATTAGTGTTATTATTGCTGTCATTGTTGTTGGATACGACAGAGAGAAACCGAGAGAGGATGTGAAGGCAGGGAGGGGGAGAGAAAGACAGACACCTTCAGGCCTGCATCACCACTTGTAAAGCGACCCCCCTGCAGGTGGGGATCTGGGGGCTGGAATGGGGATCCTTATGCCGGTCCCTGCGCTTTGTGCCACCTGTGCTCTTAATCTGCTGAGCTACTGTCCGCCCCTGGTTACTCCTTCTTCTTTTTTTTTTTTTTCCCCTTTAGTTATCTGTGTTCCACATATGAGTACAACCACCCTGTAGCTGTCCTCCACTTCTTCATTCGGGCTAATCTTTTTTTTTTTTTAGATTTTATTTATTTATATATTTCCTTTTTGTTGTCCTTGTTGTAGTTATTATTGTTGTTGATGTTGTTCGTTGTTGGATAGGACAGAGAGAAATGGAGAGAGGAGGGGAAGACAGAGAGGGGGAGAGAAAGGCACCTGTAGACCTGCTTCACCGCCTGTGAAGCGACGTCCCAACAGGTGGGGAGCCTGGGCTTGAACCCGGATCTTTATGATGGTCCTTGTGCATTGCGCCACGTGCGCTTAACCCGCTGTGCTACAGCCCCACTGCCCATCCAGGCTAATCTCAAGTGTAGGTTTAGCTTTTTCATTCCCTGTAAGAGTCTTACCTGTTTAAGATTAGTTTATATATTAGAGCCTTAGACTGTGGACACCAAATAACAAAGACACTGTCCATTCCTGTCTCATAACTGTATGGATCACTGTTCTTGGCATTCTGCTTTTCCTGTTTTGAACCCTGAGCAGAACTGAAGGTTTGTTCCAATGGTAATATTTTCAGATGGTGAAAAACCAGAAAGCCCCTGCGTGAACTCAGAAGAGTAAATAAATAAACTATGATAGTAAAGAAATGTATGTCTATTTAGCCAATAAATAGTGCTAAATTCACTTGCACCATCATAAAAGAATCTCAAAAATCATAACATTTAGTTTTGAAAAGTATTTTTTCATGGGAGATAGAGAGTCCCAAGCGGTGCTCAGGTCTGGTATTTGGTGACACCAGGGATTAAACCGGTGGCCTCTGTTCTCAGGCATGAACCCTGGCAGACTTGCTTGGACTTGAACCATTGGGTATGGTGTTTTCCTGCTTCTGTTTTCATGAAGAAGGGCTCCCATTGATGGATCCAGTTTTTTTGACCGGGTCTTCACTTTTAGCTGACTCTCTGCCTTGCAAGATGCTAGGACTATGTCATTGTATTAACAACATATAAGACTTCACCAATCATTCACAAAGGGGAATTGATACCTTCTGCTGGAAGATGTAATTTCATTTTTAGCATTTTAAGAAAAAAGCTCATTTATTCTCTTTGACATTAGCTCTGAAAAATCAACTTCTTTTTTTAAAAGATATTATTTACTTATTAATGAGAAAGATAGGAGAGAAAGAGAGAGAGAGAGAGAGAGAATGACAACCAGACATCACTGTGGTACATGTGCAGCTGGGGATTGAACTTGGGACCTCATGCTTGAGAGTCTAATGCTTTGACCCCTGTGCCACCTCCTGGACCATGAATAATCAACTTTTAAAAGTCTGTGGCATAGCACTGTTAGCATGAGTAAGTAAAAAGGCCAAATTTACTCATAGTAACTCTTAACCAAAGAGGTGACCGTGAACTTAGTGATTCTCTATGCTGCCAGAAAAACAGGCTGTCTCTCACTATTTCGACATTGACATCTTTGATGGATTACATCATGGTATGTAGCAAAGGCATCCAAACTGAGCCTGCTGTGACATTATATTACAAGGCCTGCTGTGGCATTATATTTAGGACTAGATTGTTTTCCCAGTTCACTGTGTGTGTGTTTGATTTCTTTATTGGGGAATTAATGGTTTACAGTCAACAGTAAAATAAAATAGTTGGCACATGCATAACATTTCCCAGTTTTCCACATAGCAATTCAACCCCCACTAGGTTCTCCTCTGCTATCATGTCCCAGGACCTGAACCCTTCCCCACCCCTCAGAGTCTTTTACTTTGGTGCAATACAGTGATCACTGTGGTTTTGATTAATATGTGACTGTAAAGAGGACTTGGTATCATTGTTTTCACTAATTCCTCAAATAAGATGAAAGTCATGACAGAGTTTAGGAGCTGCAAGGGTTAAGTACATATATTGAATTCAGTTTGGTTCACAGACTGCAACACAATCCTTCCATAATCCCTAAACATTAATCCTCCTCTCTGATAAAGGAGAGGGTGTGATGAAGAAGTGTGAGTTCAGGAGTCAGGGCATTATGCCCAGACTGGGAGGGATTGGGGTCAGTGGAAGGCTACTGCCTTACCTGCCTCTGTGCGGTCAGCCAAGTGTATTACCACTAACTTCCTGATCCCTCAGTGATAATCTCTCGTTTGGAACTTCTCTAACAAAGCATCAATCAGAGAGAAATTGTAAAAGTTACTGCCTTCCTGTATAATTCCAGGAAATGCTATATTTTTACCCCATGCTATTATCAATGTGGAATTTCAGCTTCTGTATCACTGTCTTTATAATCTCCCTCCTTTTAAAAAAGACTTTAAATCTTTATTTAGGGAGTCGGCCTTAGTGCAGCGGGTTAAGCGCACGTGGCACGAAGAGCAAGAACTGGTGGAAGGATCCCGGTTCGAGCTCCCGGCTCCCCACCTGCAGGGGAGTCGCTTCACAGGCGGTGAAGCAGTCCTGCAGGTGTCTTTCTCTCCCCCTCTCTGTCTTACCTTCCTCTCTCTATTTCTCTGTCCTATCCAACGACGACATCATCAACAACAACAATAATAACCACAACAACAATAAAACAACAAGGGCCACCAAAGGAAAAATAAATAATAATAAAATCTTTAAAAAACCATCTGTAATCTAATAGAACAGAGACGGATTGAGAAGGAAGGGGAGGGGGAGATAGAAAGGGAGAGACATATGGAGAGACAACTGCAGCCCTGTTCCACCACTTGTGAAACCCCTGCAAGTGGGGTCTGGGGACTTGAACTCAGGTCCTTGGGATGGCAGCATGTGCACTTAACCAAGTACAATATCTCCCAACCCACCTTTTTCTCTAGTAATTAATTAATGTCATCATGAGGGGCACCTGAGTCCCTCTGTGACACACCTATAATTTGTTTCACATTGGTTTCTTTACATGTATTTTTCTAGCGCAACACAAACATCTCAGAGGCTAGTGTATTTTTTTCTCTTAACATGATATATGGCAGAGTATAGTACACACCACACACATATTTCTTGAATGAATGAATGAGGAAAAGGAATTGGGATTTTTCTTAGGGCCATATAGTTCACCTTTCCATCAACCTTATTTTCCTCCTGTCTGTCCTTTTAGGTTTTATTTTATATATAGGAGCGGTGCTCAGCTCTGGCTTTTGGTGGTGCGGTGGATCAAACCTGGGGCTTTGAAGCCTCAGGCAAAAGAGTTTCTTTGTATAACCATTATGCTATCAATGCCCTTCCATTAACTTTTCTGAGGAATTTTGCCCAGCAGTAGGTGGGTTCTTTTTCTTGCATAATTTAAGCACCCAACACATGTAGTGAGTACTTAAAATTATTCTCTCTATTTCTATTTAAAAAATAACTGAAGAGCTAAGTAGCTCAAAGGGTAGAGTACATGCCTTGTGTATCTAAGATCTCAGGGGCGATACTTGGTACCACAAATGACTAAGCAGTGCTTTGGTCTTTCTCCCTCTCTCTCAAAAACCAAAACAAAACTTTCAAAAAAAGTGGACTATTTAAAAAAAGAACTGAACAACTTCTAGCACTTCTTGTCAAAACGTCTCTATTTAGAGCGATCTTTTGTTCAGCACTTTATTTTGTGTATAGAAAATCTTGATATGAGTCAATAAGATAAACATTGTATAGTAGTCAGTTTTTATAATCTACTTTAAAGGATTTTGCTTTTACCCTGAACTGCCTACACTGTAATTCATCACACGCTTTTTGTTTTCCCTCCTAACTTTATAGACCAAGATGTACTTATTGCTTTGCAGTAAATAGATATCAGGGGGGCCAGGTGGTGGATATTATTAAAATATCCACATGGGGTAAATCAGAAGAGTGTGCACTCTGTGTTCATCTATTTCCCAGAACAGAGAATCCAGATGAAAATTGTCCCAGTAAACGTATTTGAGGACAAGCGAGAGCACTATCAAAAGACTAAGGCCCGGACTCTCCCCCACCCCCTCCACAATATTTCCATGATTCCCTTTAGCTTCCTCTTAGTACTTTTCACAACAAGCTATGAAGTATGGGGAGGCTTGTTGATGTTATCATCACTTTATAAGTCTGGGAACTGAAGTCTAGGCTACTTGCGTGACTTACTGAAAGATTAGATTCCCATTAAGAGAACAGACCGGGGCTGCATTCCAGGCCTCCTTATCACTGGCCTGGTGATCTTTCCATTTGTACTGCACTGTTTCATGTTCAGCATAAGCAGGAAAAATAATCAGGAGTAGAAAGTGATGGTACATGGGCCAGGTGATAGTGTAGTGGGTTAAGTGCACATGGCGCAAAGCGCAAGCCCCCAGCTCCCCACCTGCAGGGGAGTCGCTTCACAGCGGTGAAGCAGGTCTGCAGGTGTCTGTCTTTCTTTCCCCCTCTCTGTTTTCCCCATCTCTCTCCATTTCTCTTTGTCCTATCCAACAACAATGACAACAATAATAGTAACTACACCACCGATAAACAACAAGGAAAGGGAACAAATGGCCTGCAGGAGCAGTGGATTCATAGTGCAGGCACCGAGCCCAGCAGTAACCCTGAGGGCAAATAAAATAAAATAAAAAGAATGTGATGGCACAGTCTGAGCAGGGTAGCATTTCTGTGCTAGAACTGTAAGAGTTTGCTGCTAACAGTGTGTAATCAGTTTGGAATTAAGCACTGATACTGAGCTGTGTGAACTGCATCAGAAATCTAGAAACATGACAGTTGATCTCTTTCATAAGAAGAACAATCCTATCTAAATACCCAAATCTTAGTCACATAACTGCGTCGGTGAGATCTTGGCTGAGAGTGGGAGAGCAAATAAGAAAATGTATTCATCATAAAAATTTAATTGTGGAAAAATCCCTGGGGGACTGATTTTAATCTTAAGAACTGGATAAAAAGATAATAGAAAAAAATCTGGTTAATAAGTAATGTATATAAATCAAAAAGCATTTGTTTGGATGTAAGGTAAAAGAGTCCATCTGAACTGTGTTTACCTAGAAAAACTGCTAGGTTCCTAGGGCTTTTGGAACTACCATAAGGCATGTTGGGCCAGAATGAAATGTTCAACTAATATGGATCCACTTTTGGCAGGGGAAATGGAAACGCATTGTCTGCAGGAGGGGCTGACCTCCACGGGGCTGCCCTGGGTGCAGGGTCCCTGGCAGAGTAGCCAGAAGGCAGCTTAGCATTTGATTCCGGGTTGCAGCAGAACCCAACACATTTAATGTTAGTTTAGTGTCCTAAGTCAGAACTTTTGCTGCCATTTATCTACATAGTAAGGGTGTTTTTGTTTGTTTGTTTGCTTGCTTGCTTTGTTTTTGTTTTGCTTCCAGGGTTATCACTGGGGCTTGGTGCCTGCATTACGAATCCACTGCTCCTGGAGGCTATTTTTTTCTCTTTTGTTGCCCTTGTTGTTTATTGTTGTTGCTGTTATTATTGTTGTTATTGCTGTCATTGTTGTTGGATAGGACAGAGAGAAATGGAGAGAGGAGGGGAAGACAGAGGGGGAGAGAAAGACAGACACCTGCAGACCTGCTTCACCGCCTGTGAAGCGACTCCCCTGCAGGTGGGGAGCTGGGGGCTCGAACCAGGATCCTTAGAGCAGTCCTTGCGCTTTGCTCCTCGTGTGCTTAACCCGCTGTGCTACCACCCAGCCTCCAGTTAAGTATATTTTATGATAATTTGTTCAGATTTTCTCTGTGTATGGAGTGAGAAGAATAGATTCTTTAATCCTCATCTATTTACCCACAACAAAAGGTTTTCTGTTGCAGTAAATTCATTTATCCTTGGCTTTGGTCTCCATGGGTCAAGTATCTGCAGTTAATCATGGTCTGAAAATATTACATACAGTAGGTAAATATTTTGAGGAGAAGATAGACTTTTACTATAGTATATTGTGATAATTGCCCTGTTATTATATGTTGTTGATGTCTTACTGTACCTAACTGTATGTTAGACTTTATCATAAATGCTTGTTTATGGGAATGTATAGTACATGAGAGCAATACTAATTCACAGCTCCTTGGTGACCAAGGTCTTGTTTCCCCTAAGAAAGGAAAACAACTCTACTTTAAAATTTGACTTTGTTGGGAGTCGGGCAGTAGCACAGTAGGTTAAGCGCATGCATGTGGTGCAAAGCGCAAGGGCCGGCATAAGGATCCTGGTTCAAGCCCCCGGCTCCCCACCTGCAGGGGAGTCGCTTCACAGGCGGTGAAGCAGGTCTGCAGGTGTCTGTCTTTCTCTCCCCCTCTCTATCTTCCCCTCCTCTCTCCATTTCTCTCTGTCCTGTCCAACAATGACGACGTCCATAGCAACAACAATAATAACTACAATAATAAAACGAGAGCAACAAAAGGGAATAAATAAATATTTAAAAATTGACTTTGTTGTGGAAAAACTATGTATCACATTAGTGTCTTTCACACCTGTGTAGGGTGTCAGAGATTGATTGTTGCTAGGTTAGATGTCTAGCGCTGACTGACAGGAACTAAAGAACACATGCCCCACTGTTAAGATTAGGGACATTTGTCTTTTTTTTTTATAGTGTCCTGATATAAGTTGAGAAATGCTATAGCAAGGAAAATAAGACCAAGACTATTATCTCTTATTTCTACCTTTGATGCTAAAGTTAGTGAGGCCCTAAATTTCAGTACTAAGTATGTTTGACAGTCTGTGTGAGTGAACACAGGAAGCCAGCAAAACTGAAACAATGGGGGCCGGGTGGTGGCACAGCCAGCTGAGCACACTTGTTACAATGCTCAGAGACCTGGGTTCAAGCTCTCAGTCCCCACCTGCAGGGAGGGAAGCTTTATGAATGGTGAAGCAGTGCTATCTGTCTCTCGCCCTCTCTAATCCCCCCTTTTTCTCTATTTCTGGCTGTCTCTATCCAATAAATAAATAAAGATAATAAAGAAATTAAAGCTGAAACAATGTCTTATTCAATTTCCATTGTCATCCGTGATTAGTTCAGATGCAAATGCAGAAATATAACTTGAGTTACAACCATCACCACCAAGACTTTATTGACTCCCAATAAGAAGTTTAAAGGTGGGGCCAGAGAGAGAGAGCTCAGTCGTTCTGTAAAATTTCTTTCGTGCCTAAGACACCAATGGTTCTTTTATTTGTTTATTTATTTATTTATTTATTTATTTATATTTTTTATTGGGGAATTAATGTTTTACATTCAAAAATAAATACAATAGTTTGTACATGCATAACATTCCCCAGTTTCCCATATAACAATACAACCCCCACTAGGTCCTCTGAATCCTTCTTGGACCTGTATTCTCCCCACCTACCCACCCCAGAGTCTTTTACTTGGGTGCAATATGCCAATTCCATTTCAGGTTCTACTTGTGTTTTCTTTTCTGATCTTGTTTTTCAACTTCGACCTGAGAGTGAGATCATCCCATAGTCATCCTTCTGTTTCTGACTTATTTCACTCAACATGATTTTTTCAAGGTCCATCCAAGATCGGCTGAAAACAGTGAAGTCACCATTTTTTACAGCTGAGTAGTATTCCATTGTGTATATATATCACAACTTGCTCAGCCACTCATCTGTTGTTGGACACCTGGGTGGCTTCCAGGTTTTGGCTATTACAAATTGTGCTGCCAAAAACATATGTGTATACAGATCTTTTTGGATGGATGTGCTGGGTTCCTTAGGATATATCCCCAGGAGAGGAATTGCAGGATCATAGGGTAGGTCCATTTCTAGCCTTCGGAGAGTTCTCCAGACTGTTCTCCACAGAGGTTGGACCAATTGACATTCCCACCAGCAGTGTTAGGAGGATTCCTTTGACCCCCACACCCTCTCCAGCATTTGCTGCTGTTGCCTTTTCTGATGTTCTCACAGGAGTGAAGTGGTATCTCATTGTTGTCTTGATTTGCATTTCTCTGACAATCAGAGACTTAGAGCATTTTTTCATGTGTTTCTCGTCCTTCTGGATCTCTTCTGTGGTGAATATTCTGTCCATGTCCTCCCCCCATTTTTGGATGGGGTTATTTGTTGTCTTGTTGTTGAGTCTGCAAGCTCTTTATATATGTTGGTTATTAACCTCTTGTCTGATGTATGGCATGTAAAGATCTTCTCCCATTCTGTGAGGAGTCTCTTGGTTTGGGTAATGGTTTCTTTTTCTGTGAAGAAGCTTTTTAATTTGATGTAGTCCCATAGGTTTATACTTGCCTTAGTCTTCTTTGTAGTTGGATTCGTTTCATTGAAGATGTCTTTAAAATTTATGCGGAAAAGAGTTCTGCCAATATTTTCCTCTAAGTATCTGATAGTTTGTGGTCTAACATCCAAGTCCTTGATCCACTTGGAATTTACTTTTGTATTTGGTGAATACAGTGGTTCAGTTTCATTCTTCTGCATGTTTCAACCCATTGTTTCTAACACCATTTGTTGAAGAGACTCTGCTTTCCCCATTTAATAGTTTGGGCCCCTTTGTCAAAGATTAGATGTCCATAGGTGTGGGGAAATGGTTCTTTATGAAGGTTGAGTTTTCAGCACCACCGTAAACTGGAGTTTGGAGGTAGTCTGGCAAGAAAAAAAAAAAAAATCCAGATGGCATAGTAATGACTGAGTGCAGAGACTCCAGTTACTGTGGTCTCTGTCGGTTCTGTTTCCCACTGTGAAGACAACATTCTCAGGTAACTATGCTCCCAACCCCACCCACAAAATGAGTTCTCCCACCCCTCACTTTAAGTTTATATACTTAAAGTATATAAACTTAAATATATTGGGAGCAATCCAAGAGAGAGAGAATGAGAGAGAGAGACAGAGAGAGAGAGAGAGATCCTCATTGCTCCAGCAAAAGAAAAGGATTAAGTCTCATCAGCTTGTTTACAGATCCAAATGTTTGACATCAGAATATAGCCTCTACCCACTTGTCAGAGTATTTGTGATTATCCCTGCGACTGACTGAGCATTGGGCCGGGACTGCAGGGCCCCACAACCTGAGTGGAGCAGGGGCATCCTCCATGACTAATACTGTGCTATGTAGTAGGGAGAAAACTGGGTGAAATCTTAGGCCAGCAAAACATAAATTAACAAAGAAACAGATGTCTACTGTTGATCAGATTTTTTTCTTTCATTATAATTGAGTGGAATTTCAAAGGAATTAACTTTACCAGAATTTGGATTTACTCTATCCCAAAAGCTCTGTCCTGAAACACTGTCCAAGTTCATATTGCACTGCTGGGTGAAAGAAATCCTACTAAATCAGAAACAGTAGTGAAGTTGTGTTTTCATTGTTGGTTTAGAAGTTATCTCCTAAATTATACCAGGAAGTTATACCAGGATCTCTGTTACCTTTGTTCTAGAATTGCTGATATTTCGTCTAATTTTTTTATGTGAATTTTTGAGAAGTTAGCAAATACCACATTTCCTTTAGCATCCATTAGCAAGTAAATAAAATTGCTGATTTTTTATTAGTGATTTAATATTAGTTCACACAATTATAAGATAACAGGGGTATAATTCCACGCCATTTCTACCACCAGAGTTCTGTGTTCCTATTCTCTCCACTGGAAACTGCCGTAGTTCTCTCAAGACGGCAGACATGGGTCGACTATTATTTCTGTAACTATATGCCTGTGTTTACATATATATATATTTGCCCATTCTTTTCTTTAGGCCTAGCTTCTCTTCCTTTCTAAGTCACACCTAGACTTATTGCTACTTCCAAATGTCCTTCCTTTTTTCTTCTCTCTCTGGGTCTTGATGGAATTGGAGTTCAGAGCCCTCAGGTCATAATCCCCTAACATTTCTCCCCTTCTGGGAGTATGGACCAAAAAATTTGGGGGGGGGGGCTGCAGAAGGTGGGATTTCTGGCTTCTGTAATTCCTTCTCCACTGGACATGGGCATTGGCAGGCTGACTCATTTCCCCAGCCTGTTTCTGTCTTTCCCTAGTTGGATAGGGCTCTGGAGAGGTGAGGTTTGGGGACACATTGGTGAGGTTGTCTACCCAGGGAGCTCAAGATGAAATCATAGTAGCATCTGCAACTTGGTGTCTGATCAGTTAAGATATGAAGCAGGACAAAATATTTAATAAACAGGAACCAGAAAGTAGGAACAGAGCAGGTGAGAATAGGGATTTTAAGGCAAAAAGAAGCTAGGAAGTCTATTTTAGATATGTTCCTAGGGGACCCATAACTTTAGTAATTTTTGCTTGAGATTGATAGTTTTTATTAAGATTCAAACATAGGCTTTACTTTGGTGGAGATCTTTAGTTTAAACCTAGATTTCTAGTCTTGCTTATAAACCTGATGAAAAAAACAAAAAGGAGGTGGGGGTTTGATAGTTGCTAGACCGGTTCTGCTCTGTTTTACTAAATCTGGAACAGGTTTTTCCTTTAGAATGTGTTGCTCCTTGTTCTCAAATGTGGGACTTCAGTTGAAATGTTCAGAAAAAGAGATTAGTCATAAAGAGTGATGTTTAAGAGCAAAAATCAGAAACCTCAAAGATTTATTGCACTAATTATATTTGTTCAACACATGTTTAATTATGTTTATATTGACATAGAAGATACTCATGATTCAGCGTTAAGAAAATGCAAAAGGAACAGTGCATATAGGCTGATATTACTTCTCTTGAAAAATACGTGTGGGGGTCGGGCGCTGCGGGCTAAGCGCACATGGCTCGAAGGACAAGGACCAGCGTCAGGATCCGGTGGAGCCCTGGCTCCCCATCTGTCGGGGGGGGTCACTTCACAGGCGGTGAAGCAGGTCTGCAGGTGTCTGTCTTTCTTTCCCCCTCTCTGTTTTCCCCATCTCTCTCCATTTCTCTTTGTCCTATCCAACAACAACAACATCAGTGGCAACAATAACAATAACGACAACCACAAGGGCAACAAAATGGGAAAAAATGGCCTCTAGGAGCAGTGGATTCCTAGTGCAGGCAGGGAGCCCCAGCGATAACCTTGGAGGCAAAAAAAGAAAAGAAAGAAAGACAGAAAGAAAGACAGAAAGAAAAATATGTGCGTGTATGTCTATGTGCAGGTGCATGGAGAAATCTTTATCATGTTTATACCTAAATTTGACAGGATACGGACTTCAATTTCTACTTTATGTTCTTTTCCTTTCATTGTTATTGACACTTAATTGACATATAGAACTATATTAGTTTAAGGTGTCTAACATACGGACTTGATTTACATATATTGCAAAGTTAATACTATTGTAAGTTGAGTTTCTGGGGTCAGGTGGTGGAACACCTGGTTAAGCGCACATGTTACTCTCCCATCTGCAGGAGAGTTGCTTTATGGGCTGTGAAGCAGGTCTGCAGGTGTCTGTCTTTCTCTCCCCCTCTCTGTCTTCCCTTCCTCTCTCCATTTCTCTCTGTCCTATCCAACAACGAACGACTTCAACAGCAACAATGATAACCAGAACAAGGGCAACAAGGGGGGGGGGGGGGGAAGGTGGCCTCCAGGAGCAGTGGATTCAGGCACTGAGCCCCAGCAATACCCTGGAGACAATAAATAAATAAATAAATAAATAAAATTTTAAAAGATTTGGATGTTATACCCCTAGAACATACTTACATTAGAACTGGGAGGTTCAGACCTTTGAACTCCTTTATTCAATTTCTCCACCTTTCTCTTGTAACGAAAAATCTTATTTCTTTATTTCTATGAAAAATTTTTTTTGAGATTTAACGTGGAATATGTTTCTTGAATTGTTTCTTTTTAGCACGAAAAAAATCCGTTTTTTTTCTTTATTGGGGCGATTGCAACTTAAGTTTTTAATGAGAAAACTCATCTCCAGGTTAAGGGACAAGCGTCTTTCCATTAGCTACTGGCAGGGCCTCTCTTGGTCTCTGTACAGCGCGGGTACGCAAATGCTGGCTGCTTCTCCTTTGGGGCTGGCTTTGTGCATTCCTTGGAGGTCCCAACAAGTGTCGGGCCTTCAGCCTTCCCTGATACAGGTAAAGATGGGGTCACCTTTTAGACTAATGTAACACGAGGGCCACCAGGTGGCAGCAGAGAGACTGGAGGCTGAGAGAATGGTAGCAGAGGAGACCGTCTACAGTGGAAAGCGTGCAAGAAACCCGAGGGTAAGAACCTATTGCAGTCTGCACCTTATATCCTTCTCTTGTCTCCGCTTAGTTCCAGCCCTATGTCCGGTCAAAAGAAAAGTCAAAAGTGTAAAATGAGGGGGTTTTGCTCTGTTGGGCCCTTCATCTGTCTCTCCTGATACTGCGATATATGTGTCTCCCAAGACTGATTTTTCTCTTACTGTCCAAGACTAACTTCTGTGAGGCTAATCAAAAGTTCTTAGCAAGGAATGTTGTTTTATCTTCCATCTTTGTCTGAGGATGAGTTTATTTATATCAATTCTTTTCACTTTTTTGTTTGTTTGTGTGTTTTGTTTTTGCCCCCAGGGTTATCTCTGGGGTTTGGTGCCTGCACTACAAATCCACTGCTCTTGGAGGCTATTTTTCCCCTTTTGTTGCCTTGTTGTTTTATCGTTGTTGTTGTTGTTGTTATTGTTGTTGTCATTGCTGTTGGATAGGACAGAGAGAAATGGAGAGAGGAGGGGAAGACAGAGAGGAGGAGAGAAAGATAGACACCTGCAGACCTGCTTCACCGCCTGTGAAGCGACTCCCCTGCAGGTGGGGAGCCGGGGGCTCGAACCAGGATCCTTACGCCGGTCTTTGCGCTTTGCTCCATGTGCGCTTAACTCTCTGCGCTGCTGCCCAACCCACTTTATTCTTTTCCATGAGCACTTCCACTTTTCTTTCAGCCCAATTCATCTCAGTGCCAACTTACAATTATTTTTTTCAGCCTATCAGCTGCCATACTGACAAGAATTTGGTAATGAGCTGGGTTCACGTTTGTGAATCCAGTAGACATTTATTATATGTATCCAGTAAGTATAATACCAGAGAAAGACAAGTACATATAAAAAATTAACTTTACTTCTTCCAAGTTTCTTTCTTTCTTTATTAAAATATAACTTCTTTTTATGTGGTGCTTAGGCCTGGGTCTCACACATGGGCAGTACTCCCACTCATCCTGAATCAATTTTGCTTTTTATTCTTTATTTCAAAATGGGGGAGGAGGGGGAGACAACGATAAGAGAGATATCATGGTACCACTATATCATCCAGGGAGCTTCCCCAGGATATCCAGGGCATAGTGAGGTGTGTACTCTACTAGGTGAGCTGTGTCTTAGCCTTTGTTTTTTCATATATATATATGTGTGTGTGTGTGTGTGTGTGTGTGTATATATATATATATATATATATATGAACACGTAGACAGACAGACAGATGGCAGCTATGACAGAGAAATGAGAAGGAAGCCACAGTGGCTTATGTGGTACTGCTAATGAAATCCCAAGTTTCAGCCATATCAGGCTTATGCTTTACCTGATGAGGCACCTTCAGGGCTGCAAAGAGAACTTTCTCTAAAAAAAAAAAAATTTTTTTCAATTCTGGGAATCAAATCTATGGACTCATACATGAGGACTATGTACTTTACCACTAAGCTACATTCCTGGTCCTAATCCTTCCAAGTGTCACAATGATCATAGTGGAAAATTAAGCATCAAAGTGTTACTCAGTGAACTAAAAAAAAAAAAAAGCCATTCTCTAGTAAGCTCAGCTCTATAGTCAAACTTCCCACTGCAAAACCCCGAAATTCTCTACATGTCCACTTGTGTATTTTTTTTCTGTTCCTTTTTCTTTCTTTTAAGTTAACCTTGTTCTTCCCCCCTTTTTTTATTAGCTTTTTTATTGATCTAATAACGATTGACAAGGCTGCCAGATGACCTGATCCCTTCTCATCAGGACTGCTGACTCACTCACTTTGCACATACGTGGCAGCATGTGAGCATCTCCCTTCATGACCTGGCTCCCCACTGTGCACTTAGCGTTCACATGTCTGTCCCCTTCAGCAGCTGGTAGATGACGGTTAGAGACCATGAGTGTGAGGCCTAGTATGAGTATTCGCTGAGTGTCAGAATGACCGACTGGCATCTGACTTTAAGTACAAACCCTATTCCCGTATTCTCAGCCTCTCGACACCCATTCAGAGGGGGATCCCGCAGAGTGAGGCAGGGGAGAGATGACAGTAAACCCATTAGTGAGATGGATAAAGATGCCTGAAGGCTCTGAAGAACTCAGTTTGCAAGTAAAAAGTTAGAAGCAGAGAAATCATGCCATGATATCTCTCTTTATCTTTCTCTCTCCTTCCTCCCCCATTTTGAAATAAAGAATGAAAACCAGAATTTATCAGTAAAGCTAGAGAACCAGCATCCACAGTATATTGGGGACCTGGGAGGGATGCATTCTGATAATGAAGAAAAAAAATGTTATGAACGCAAAGAGAATAAAGACAAAAAGGCCAGGGAGTGGTACACCTGGTGGTGTGCACATGTTACCAGGTTCGAACCCCCCAATCCCCACCTGCAAGGGGGAAAGCTTTGTGAGTAGTGAAGCAGTATTGCACGGTTTCTCTCTCTATCAGCTCAGCCCCTTTCCTTTTGATTTCTGACTGTCTCTATCCAATAAATTAAACATAATTTAAAAAATTTAAAAAGAATAAAGACAGTAAAGAGAACACTGAAGTTAATACTTGTAAGAGCTTAAAAACATTAGAGAAGTTAGGACTCTGCAAACTGATGGGCCAAAAATTAAGTAGGAAGGGGTTACTATGAGATTAAATGTGGAGGAAAGGCAAAAAGGAAGTAAATTGTTGTATTTATAAGTTTACGAGTGAAAGGAACACAAAAAAGGAATTTCCAGTGTAATAGCTGGATTCCCCTTCATTTGGTAGAGCTATGTAAAAGGCATCAGTGGCTAAGACAATTATTTCAATTCTTTTTAATTATGTATTTTTTGTCACACCCAGGATTTTTTTTTTTTTTATCACTCCAGTTCAACATTTCCAGAGAGAGAGAGAGAGGGCCTGGGTCATGCCTGTGGGGAGCCGGGGGCTCAGACCGGGATTCTGATGCCGGTTCTTGCGCTCTGCACCCTGTGCGCTTAACCCACTGCGCGCCCGACTCCCAAAAGTAATTAGTCTGTAGCTATGTATATATATTTATATAAATGTATGCTTCTATTAAATATGAATGACTTTCATTTTCACATAAAACATATAGTAAGCATTTTACATAATTACTTGTCCAACAAACTAGTCAATTCCTCCAAGTCAGTCCAACAGGACTGGTACATGGAAGATAACCGCTAGTAAGATATACTGGCCGACTTCCAGTTGGACTGCTTATGTTTTAATTAGTTGGAATCTAACTGGTTGTTAAATATTGTTGAGTACCATCCCAAATTGTATGAGTAGGTTGTATCTGCTGTAGAAGAATGCAACTAAATCTTTTCTTATTTTGGTATAATACCCATTTCTCCTGTTTCCGAGTATGGTCTGAATGTTTGTATGATAAAAGTGACAGCTCAGTTTTGACATTGCAGAGAAATTGGGCATGTCCTGTACAGACATCATCATGGTTTGGCTCTTAGCTAAATATCCTATCAACATTCTTTTTATTAACCCCCAGCTTTATTTTTATGAATTCCAAATTGTAGTCACCATTTCAACTATTCCTTTCTCCCCACAACTGTGTTCCATTTTTCTTGCTATTCTGATTTATTCTGTTTCTTTCCCATCCCATATTCCTTCTTGAATAAAACTTAAAGCTTTATAAAAATGAAGTACACCTTTGGAATTCCTTGGCAGAGAGTATTTCGAAAATATTGGCCAATAGAACTCTTTGGATCTCATGAATTTCCCAGTGTTCTTTTAAAGAATAAGAGGCCAGTGAGTCAGTCCTTCCTCCACTCTAACTTGGCACAGTGCATGCATGGCTTCATGAACTATGTTTGCTGTGGAGTTGTTGTGCAAACTACTCACTGCAGCCATGATGAAAGATGGCCCCTGCCCTCAAGTAGTCCGGTCCAAGGACTAGAACTGATTCAACGCAAAGATATGGGTGTGATGCTGCTGTCACCAAGGGGGAGATTAGGCGCCTCAGATTGATGTGACTCACATAATCAGCCTTCTTAGAAGCTTTAGTTTAGAACGGGGGTGTTGTTATGGCAAAGTAGGTGAGGAGTAAGTACCTCTTTAAAGACATTCAGAGCTGGAAGATGACGAGTATACGCTAAAGCGAGGGTCTGAGGAATAACTCACCGGGTAGGGTATGTGGCTTCTCATGTACACAGCCTGAGTTCGAGCCCCAGTACCACATGCGGTGCTGTGGCTCTGTGGAAAGCTCTGATGTCCTGCTATATTCTCTTTATATCTGAAGTAAAAAGAATGGGAAAAGTTGGTTGGGGGCAGCGAGGTTATGCTGGAGGCCTTGGTACTGCACATAAATAAATGAAGAAATAAACAAATTAGGTAAGTTGTCCCTGTAGATAAGTTCAGTGAACTCTCAGAAGCTAGCAAGACTATTTGATAATTAGCTGACCTGTACTAGCTCTTATTTATTTATTTGCCTCCAAGGTCATCGCTGGGGCTGGGTGCCTGCACTATGAATCCACTGCTTCTGGAAGCCGCTTCCCCCCTTTTGTTGCACTTGTTGTTTATTGTTGTTATTATTATTGCTGTTGTTGCTATTATTGTTGTTGGATAGGACACAGAGAAATGGAAAGAGGAGTGGAAGACAGAGAGGGGAGAGAAAGACACTTGCAAACCTGCTTCACCACTTGTGAAGTGACTCCCCTGCAGATGGGGAGCCAGGGACTCGAACCAGGATCCTTAACACCCGTCCTTGCACTTTGCACCATGAGCACTTAACCCGCTGGCCACCGCTGGCCTCCTGTAATAGCTCTTGGCAAGAGAATAAACCACATTTACCTTTTACTGATGCCCTGACTTTAAAGGGTCATAGTCTGGAGTGAAATCAGCTGAAATAATTGAGGTCCTGATAACACTACCAGGCTGAAAAGAAGCTTGACTGTCAAAGTAAGTGATTGTTTCATGCATAAGAAATGCATGATAAATCCATCTTGCTAAGTTACTTCCAAGTCATAGCTCAAACAACTAACTTCTTTTTTTAAAAAAAAAAAAGATTTTATTTATTTATGAGAAAGTTAGGAGGAGAGAGAAAGGACCAGACATCACTCTGACACATGTGCTGCTGGAGATCGAACTCGGGACCTCATGCTTTTGAGAGTTCAGAGCTTTACCACTGCGCCACCTCCCGGACCACTAATACTTCAAGTTCTTTTTTTTTTTTAATATTTATTTAATTTATTTATTCCCTTTTGCTGCCCTTGTTGTTTTATTGTTGTAGTTATTGATGTTGTTGGTTAGGACAGAGAGAAATGGAGAGAGGAGAGGGGGAGAGAGAGACAGACACCTGCAGACCTGCTTCACCGCCTGTGAAGCGACTCCCCAGCGGGTGGGGAGCTGGGACTCGAACATGGATCCTTATGCCGGTCCTTGCGCTTTGTGCCACGTGTGCTTAACCCGCTGCGCTACCGCCCAACCCCTAACCAACTAACTTCTTAAAACGTTTTTTAAAAGATTTATTCTGTAGGGGGAAAAAGTAATTTGTGTGTGACACAGGTAGGGTATGTGTGACATAGCCCCATGGGAAGAGCGCCCACTGTGCCTTGCATGAGACCCAGGTTTGAGCCTCGAGTGCACCATGGGGAGGTGCTGCGTTTCAGAGGGAGCTGAGGTGCTGTGGTCTCTCTCTGTCCCCTTCGTTTCTCTCACTCCCCGTCCTGTAACAGTCAGCCCACTGACTAAGGCCTAAAGACAACACATACATGACTGATGTGTTTTCGTCACATCATTTCATCACCACATCTGTGCAGCAGAAAACGTGTATTTGTGTTGCAAATATCAATATAAGTGTGACCTACATACTTACAGATGTCAGTACATAATACACATGGAAGCACTCAGTGGCCTAAGTTTGACTCGAGTGAATGTTTTCAGTTTTTTTTTTTTCCCCTAAGTAATGGAGAATTTAGTTTGCTTTATTTTTTTTCTCTTTTCTTTCTTTTTTTATGGGGGGGACTAATGGTTTAGAGTGGACAGTAAAATGGTACTTCATCCATGTGTGACATTTCTCAGTTTTCTGCATAACACTCTAACCCCCCACTAGGTCCTGCTCTGCCATCATGTTTGAGGACCTGAACCTTTCCCTAACCCCAGAGTCCTTCACTTTGGTGCAGTGCACCCCCCTATTTTTTTTCTTCCTCTGCTTCCACTTCCACCATTCTCTTTCATACATTATGATTTTAGATTATTAATATGCAAAATGCAAGATTTCACAAAGGCAGTTAATTGTCCATACTGTAATGAAAATTTTTTTCCTACAGCCTCTCAGAATCAGACAGCATTGCTCGGGCCAAATTCCATCGCTGTAACTGAAAATTCCATAGCTGTAACTGAAAAGAGTGGAGAATTATATACAAAGTACTTTGAGCCATTTATTTAAGACCAAAATATGACTTTTAGTTTAAGCCGTTGTTATTGTGAGACACCTTTCTCCTGAAATATAAAATAATCTGAATGATTAAAACTATTTTGTTACTAAAGCTTGAGAGTGTATAGTTTCTCTCAGCTAGTATTTACTTTTTTTTTTTTCTTTTACTAGAGTAATGTTCAGCTCTGACCTATAGTGAGACCAGGCATTGAACCTGGGACCTGAGAGCCTCAGGCTTGGCAGTTCATTGTACGACTGATGGCATTTCCTGGCTTGTCGGCTTATAAGACTGGATAGTGAGCAGTTAAGTAGCTTTTGAATCAGACTGGACAGGTTCAATCCCAGCTCCACAACTTCCTAGCTGTGTGACTTTAGGTCAGTGGCTTTATCTCACTGAGCCTCAGTCTCCTCATTTGTATAGAATATAGGCAGTGGCACCTACCTCATGGGTTTGTTGTAAGGATTAAATGAGATAATAGATATATAGCTCTTAGCATAGTGTTTCAGATAAAGCAATCACCCAGAAAAAAGTAGTTACTTCTATTAATTTATAATTATATGCTTAGTACTACTGAGTTGGTTTTCTATTTATTTCCCCCCTACTACTCAATTCATTTAAATAAGATGAAATTAGGAAATAGATGTATATAGATATATTATTTATAAAAATCTTCCATGAAATGTTGAATACTTCCTAAAATATATCCATTTAAAATCTATGTTCCACTTAGCAAATTCTTAGAAAAAAACTGAATCTATAAGAAATAACCAAATATGGGGCCAGGTGGTGACACACCTGGTTGAGTGCACATATTACAAGGCACAAGGACCTGAGTTCGAGTCCCTGGTCCCCACCTGCAGGGGGAAAGCTTCGCAAGTGGTGAAGCAGGGCCACAGGTGTCTCTCTGTCTCTCTCCCTCTCTATCTCCCCCTTCTCTTGTGATTTCTGGCGGTCTCTATCCAACAAATAAAGATTTAAAAAGTAAGAACCAAATATGACATTGAAAATGCAAAAAAAAAAAAAAGAATTGAGCACAAGGCAGTACGACTTATGCTGGTTCTCATTACCTATCTGGGCATAATATCTATGTGAAAATGTAATGTTTTTATTGCTTCTAGGTATTGGAATTTGAGCAGGGCTCATGTGGTCAGCTAACCTCTGTTCTTTGTCACAGCTGCTGGGGCAAGAACTTCTCCCATCCAAGTGCTAGCCAGGCCCGACCCTGCTCAGCTTTGATCGGGCGTGTTCAGGGTGGTATGGCCATAGACTCGGCCCGACCCTGCTCAGCTTTGATCAGGCGTGTTCAGGGTGGTATGGCCATAGACATGCATAGACATGCATAGACATGCATAGACATGCAAGAACTTCTAAGGTGACTCCTTCAGTCATGTGCATGACAACTCAATCGCAAACTCTGGGAAGGGCTCTTATTGTAGCCGTATGTCCGGAACTTCAATCTGTGCTATCAGTTGGGTTCTGGGGTTCTCTCTCTCCCATACCCGCTCTCCATGTGACCTTTCGAGCAGGGTAGCAACTCCTCTTACAAGGAAGTTCAAAGGGAGAAAATCAACCCCACCCTTCCGTTTGAGGAACAGCACACAGGACTGTGACTGGGGGTGTGGGGCCAGGTGCTGGCACAGCTGGTTAAGCGCACACACCTCAGTGCTAAGGACATAGACTCAAGGCCTTGGTCGTCTACCTGCAGGGGAAAACTTAACAAGTGGTGAAACAGGGTTGCCAGTGTCTCTCTGTCTCTCCCTCTCTATATCCTCCCTCCTTTGCAATTTCTCTGTCCCTAGCCAATAATAAATAATTTTTTTATTTTATTTAAGAAAGGATTAATTAACAAACCATAGGGTAGGAGGGGTACAACTCCACACAGTTCCCACCACCCAATCTCCATATCCCACCCTCTCCCCTGATAATAAATAAATTTTTAAAAAGTGTTTAAAAAAACCGAGAATGGGGAGTTACTAGGGTCATCTTTGAAGACTAGTTACCATAGACCCCTAAAAATGTGTTCAGCTAGCCCGGTGTCATTGTGTTACCCCAATTCTTTCTAAGGCTTTTTTTTGTTATCTTTATTTATTTATTGGATAGAGACAGCCAGAAATTCAGAGGGAAGGGGGTGATAGAGAGGGAGAGAGACAGAGAGACACCTGCAGTCGTGTTTCACCATTCGTGAAGCTTCCACCCTGCAGGTGGGGACTGGGAGCTCGAACCCGGGTCCTTGTGTGCCGGGATAGCCTGAGGGTACTTCTTCCCGAGCTAGTGCTCTCTGGGTTGGAGATCACTCAACTGGAGCTGATCTAGGCTGCTGTGTGGGAGAGGGATCAGGAACTCGTGCTGCACCAACTTCCGCAGGAGATACACTCTGGAACTCTCGGAGCCGGAAAGCAATTTCCAAGTGTCTTTAATCAGAAGAGCAGCTGTTTTTATACTCTCCAAGTAGGGTGGAAACAGGATGTGATATAGAGAGGGTGGAGAGAAAAGTGACTGGTGAAAATCAGAGTGTGACAAGGAGGGGGCGGAACAGGCAAGAATCCTATAACTGAACCACCAATGCCCTGGAGTGCTTTATGTAAAAGTGATTTATGTAAATAGACCAAACCTTTGGATCAGTAAATCCCTATATAGGCATATGGATAAGAAGAAGCCAGGGGGAGGTGGCAACTACCCAACACTTGTGCACTGTAACATGTGCGCTCAGCCAGGTGAGCCACCATCCAGCCCCGAATCCAATTCATAATGTGGAATAAACCTCTCTCTAAAGGCTATAATGTTTTAAAGTAATAAACAAATAAATTCTTTTTTAAAATATATTTATTTCTTCCCTTTTGTTGCCCTTGTTGTTTTATTATTGTAGTGATTATTGTTGTCATTGTTGGATAGGACAGAGAGAAATAGAGAGAGGAAGGGAAGACAGACAGGGAGAGAGAAAGATAGACACCTGCAGACCTGCTTCACCACCTGTGAAGCGACTCCCCTGCAGGTGGGGATCTGGGGGCTCGAACCGGGATCCTTATGCCGGTCCTTGCGCTTTGTGCCATCTGTGCTTAACCAGCTGCACTACTGCCGCACTCCCCCAACAAATAAATTCTTATGTGGACATTGATCTGTATTTTCATTCAATGTAAACACATCACACCATCTTTCTATGTGATAAATTTAGACTCCAAGTCAGGCAGACTCTGAGATGAGGCCATTATAGGCCCAGATGGTTAAACCACTTGCCTGTTCTGGTTAAAAATACATCAACCTGAAAATGGTAGTGGCTTCTACTTCATGGATTTATTCTTCCTTCCTGCAGGTCAGACTGTTAACCCTAGGAGGGAAGAAGGTGGTTTTTTTTTTTTTATTGTTGTTGTGATTTTGTGTGTGTGTGTCTGCCTTGGGATCCTTACCAAGGCTTATTGCTTTGTGTGTGTTTTTGAGCACTTGGTATGTTTTGCTATAGGGGACTTCCCATTTTCACTTCCATCCTGATGAAAGTACCCTGGCACACTTAAGCTGACTCTGTACCCTGCACACCAATTGCGTTGAGGCTTGATTGGCTCCCTGGGAATTCTGCCAAGACCAGAACTGGTGTTGGCCCACTGGAGCTCAAGGAACCAGATGTTATCAGCAGAGCTGATAGTGTGACAAGCTCCCCACCCACGGGTGCTGTCGACATGGAGCTTTTCTTTACAGTCAGATAGTCAGTGCTCCTGGGCAGGGTCCCTGTTTTATAGGTGACGTTGTTTTAAGTGCCAGTTATCTTCCTAATGGATCAGAATTTGAATTCCTTGTGGCGATGTGATTGCTGTTCCCGAAATGCTTCGTGTCTCTCAGAGTTTTCTTTGGAGTGAAATATTCAAATATTCTCTTTAATTGTACCTCATAACCTAGATTGTACCTCATAACCTAGATTCCTAAGGAAATGAGTTCCTGTTGATTCCAAGAGGTGCTTTTCATGGTCCTTTGGACTCCCGTGATTGTTTTAGCCTGATTTTGTCAGCTTCAGAAATTTTAAGTAGGTTTGTTGAGAGAAAATGTTGATATGTTCAATAAGTCAATAAACAGAGTTTGTAGTTCAGAGTAATCCACACTATACTTCACAGCCCTTTCTTTCTCGCTCCTTGTCTTCCTCAGATATTGATCGGTGCCTCCTGTGTGAATTCACTGTACTCAAGCTGCTGTGAGCACAGCTACATAGGACACTCAATGTCTGCCCTCCAAGGAGTTAAGTATGTCCTCAGAGTAGTGAATACGCTGTTAGAGAGTTTGGGCGACTGAGAGTTGAGGCTATGTTACTCTAGTCTATAAAAGATGCTCTAGGGAGTCGGGCAATAGCTCAGAGGGCTAAGTACACATGGCACAAAGTGCAAGGACCAGCGTAAGGATCCTGGTTCGAGCCCCCAGCTCCCCACGAGTCGCTTCACAGGTGGTGAAGCAGGTCTGCAGGTCTATCTTTCTCTCTCCCTGTCTGTCTTCCCTTCCTCTCTCTATTTCTCTCTGTCCTATCCAACAATGACAACAATAATCACTACAACAATAAAACAACAAGGGCAACAAAAGGGAAGAAATAAATAAATAATAATAATAATAATAAAAGATGCTCTAGTGTGTGCATTCTGGGATCTGAACCTGGAAGATGTTCCATGGGACAATGGCTTGTTCCAGTAGAGTTCTGGCCATCTGGTCACCTGGGCACTTCAATGTATTTTCTGATCCCTAATTCAGATTCTGAGGTGGCTCCCTTAAACGTCTGGGTTCTACATATTTCAAGAGAAACATCTTATCCTTCACAAAAATAATTCCTATTTTCTGATATTATATTAATACTTTCCAGTTCCTCTCTCTTTTTAAATATTTATTTGTTTATTCCCTTTTGTTGTCCTTGTGTTTATTGTTGTAGTTATTATTGTTGTTATTGATGTCATCATTGTTGGATAGGAGAGAAATGGAGAGAGGAGGGAAAGACAGAGAGAGAGAGAGAAAGACAGACACCTGCAGACCTGCTTCATCGCTTGTGAAGTGACTCCCCTGCAGGTGGGGAACCGGGGGCTCGAACCCGGATCCTTAGACCGGTCCTTGCGCTTTGTGCCACCTGTGTGCACTTAACCCCTTGCGCTACCGCCTGACTCCCTCTCTCTCTCTCTTTTTTTTTTAAGTTGATTCTACTTCAAAGCTACAAGTCAGTATTTTTGTAAGGATTAAATATATACATGATGAAATCATGAAAGCCCTGTTTTTCAAATTGTAAGAGTATTAAATGTAGATCCTTGTCAATCTTGTTTCCTTCCTCTGGTAAAAATGTAAGAAAGAAACTAGAAGCTGTTTGGGAATTTCAACTGGTCTGAGAAATTTGAGCCCAGGTTCCCTGACACTTGAGTTCAGTTGTTGACATATTCTAGTGGGTTCTAATACTACTGAAGTGAACATTATATTATTTCCAGGGCTAAAATTAAGTATTTATTTATTATTAACAAGAGAGGGAGAGGGAGAGAGAACATGAACCAGTGTATCCCTCTGGCACATGTGATGCCAGGGATTGAACTCAGAACTTCATGCTTGGTAGTCCAGTGCTTTATCAACTATTCTGCTTCCCAGGCTGCATCATTTTCATTTTTGAGTAGTTGTGAGAGTAACAGTGTAATTATCAAAGATGGCTTTAGTGACTGACATACTCTGAAGAGATTTCACAGTACAGAGGGAAGTCTGATTGGTGGGTGAGAAGCCCACGACAGTTACATTATGACCCTTGCCATATATGTTACACATGCCCCGTGTCTTGGTCTGAGAGTCTGGCTTCTAAGAGCTAGAAACTGCATGTGTGAGTGGGGACAGAGGTCATAATTATTATATATGGCTGTGCAATTAATTATCTCAAAATTTAGACTCTTAAAACAATATCTATTTTAAATTTTTTAATATTTATTTATTTATGCCCTTTTGTTGTTTTATTGCTGTAATTATTATTGATGTCATCATCGTTGGATAGGACAGAGAAATGGAGAGAGGAGGGGAAGACAGAGGGGGGAAAGAAAGACAGACACCTGCAGACCTGCTTCACTGCCTGTGAAGCGACTCCCCTGCAGGTGGGGAGCGGGGGGCTCAAACCGGGACCCTTACGCCAGTCCTTGCGCTTTGCACCACCTGTGCTTAACCCGCTGCACTACCGCCTGACTCCCTAAAACAACATTTTTAAGTATATTTTATTTCTTAAAATTTCTTTAGTGGTGGATTAATGTTTTACATTGGACAGTAAATACAGTAGTTTGTACATGCACAACATGTCTCAGTTTTCCACATAATAATACAACCCTCACTAGGTCCTCTATCATCCTTTTTGGACCTGTACTCTTCCCCCCCCCGCAACATTTTATTTTGTTTTATCATGAAAGGAGGGGAAGACAGAGAGAAGCCAGGACCCTGTCCTGCCATCTGCAGAGCCAGGGGTCAAATCTGAAGCCTTAGACGTACAAGATGCGCATGCTGTCTGCCTGCAGAGCTGCTTCCCTGAGCCCCAAACCACACACGTCTATTGTCAGACGTTCGGGAGCAATTTAGCCGTTGGCTACCGTACAGGGAATCTGCAAGGTGTCCATCTAGCTTTTAGGTAGCTGTCAGAGGGAACACAGACTAGGTATGGAAGTTCACTTGTAAGCTGACTCTGTGGTTGTTGTCAGGGTGACTCAGTTCCTTGCTTGCTATGGGCTGGAGGTCCCAGGTCCTTGCCACCTGAGCCTCTTCATTTATTAACATGGAAGCTGACTTCCCTCTGTGAAACTAGAGCGAGAGGGTGGCTGGGGAAAGAGAGAGAGGGAGAGGGAGAGAGAGGGAGGGAGGGAGGAGGAGGAGGGGAGAAAGAGGAGACAGGGAGAAAAGAAGAGGAGAGGAGAAGAGGGAGAGAGGAGAGAGAGGGAGAGGGGGAGAGGGGGGGAAGAGAGAGGAGAGAGAGAGGGAGAGGGAGGGAGGGAGGAGGAGAGGAGAAAGGAAAGAGGGAGAAGAGAAGAGGAGAGAGAGAAGGAGAGGGGGAGAGAGATAGAGGAGAGAGAGGGGAAAAGAGAGAGGAGAGAGAGGGAGGAGAGGAGAGGAGAGGAGGGGGAGAGAGGAGAGAGGGAGAGGGGAAAGAGAGAGGAGAGAGGGAGGAGAGGAGGGGGAGAGAGAGGGAGAGAGGAGAGAGGGAAAAGAGGAGAGGAGGGAGAGAGGAGAGAGAGAGAGTGAGAGGGGGAGAGAGACGAGAGGGGAAAAGGGGGAAGAGAAAGAGGAGAGAGAGGGAAAGGGGAGAGAGAGAGAGGGAGGAGAGAAAGGGGGAGAGAGGAAAGAGAGAGGGAGGGAGAGAGAGAGGGATAAGAGGAGAAGGGAGGAGAGGAAAGAGAGAGAGAGAGAGAGGAGAGAGAGAAAAAAAATACCCAGAGTAGAGGAGGATAGGAAATAGAAAAAATAAAAAAGATTAAAGAGGAAGGGCAGGAGGAAGGAAGGAGGGAGAGAGAGAGAGAGAGAGAGAAGCTACATGTGGGGCTATGTGTCACCTTGTGTAGGAGGTAAGATGGCATCACTTCCGAGTGAGAGAGGCGCCGTGGAAGCACGGCACCAGGAGGAACTGGCCGTGGAGAACACCTCAGCGGCGGTCAGTCAGGAAAGCAAAGGCAGTTCACATCTAGACTTTGACCCACAACTGTGAGCGGATTTTTCTGTCTTTAAATTTATCCAAACATGGATAGACTTAAGCTTATGTTGTATTCTAATAATCTGATAAAATTCTAGAGTTTAAGAAATACTAAGGGGGCCGGGTGGTGATGCACCTGGTTGAGCGCACATATTACAATGAGCAAGGACCCAGGTTCAAGCCCCGGTTCCCACCTGCAGGGGGAAAGCTTCAGGAGTGATGAAGCAGGGCTGTAGGTGTCTCTCTGTCTCTCCCCCTCTCTGTCTCTCCCTTCTCTCTCAATTTCTCACTGTCTGTATCCAATAAGTAAATAAAGATAATAAAAATTAAAATAAAAAATTTTAAAAATAAATG
Organism: Erinaceus europaeus; assembly: GCF_950295315.1. NCBI lineage: Eukaryota > Metazoa > Chordata > Mammalia > Eulipotyphla > Erinaceidae > Erinaceus > Erinaceus europaeus. The sequence goes on along the minus strand of NC_080165.1, from coordinate 144,517,111 downwards.
CTAATTCCTTTTCAATAAATGCCATGAAAGTTATGCAAAGAAGACGCTCTGTCCAGCAAGCTTATAGGATTTTACAACCTAAAGCCCAAGACAGGAGGCAGGCAAAATAGCTTGACTTGATAGTGTACCTTACTCTAAACGCCACCTGTCCATGTCCAGTAGAGAAGCAGTTACACACGTCAGGCTTCCCACCTTCTGCACCCCGTAAAGATGGGTCTGTACTCCCAGAGGGATAAAGAACGGGGAACCTTCCAGTGGAGGGAATGGGATATGACACTCTGGTAATGGGAGCTGTATGGAATCCCTTTTATCCCACAATCTTGGCGATGATTATTAAATCACTGATAATAATAAAAAGGAGAAGAAGTTAAAAATAAGAAAACACAAAGCAGAACTTGGACTGGGTTTGATGTATTGCACCCAAGTAAAAGTCTCTGGGGTGAGGTGGGGGGTTCAGGCCCTGGAACAGGATGGCAGAGGAGGACCTAGAGGGAGTTAAACTGTTAAGTGGAAAACTGAGAAATGTTACATGTGTACAAACTACCGTATTTTACTGTTGACTGTACACCATTAATCCCCAGTAAAGAAAAAAATCTAAAGGCCTCCACCACTACCAAAATTGCAGCTCAAAACAGAGGTGGATTGTCTTCGATAGGTTAAAGTTCTATATGCACAAGGTTTTTCTTTATTCTTTTTTATATTTCAAATTTAAAAAGAAAAAGATGTCTTGGAAACTAACCAAACAATGTTTTTGTGATGCTCATAGATAATTGACAATTGTCTAGAGTGTCTTAAATCCAGGTTGGGGATTTGGAATTGAGAATAGCATGTAGTCTGTGCATTGGCATTTTATTAGATCACGTAAAAAATGTCTGTTCCATCATTTGGGCTTTACCTTTTTTTTTGCGTGGGGGACTGGCTTTACCTTCAGTTAGTGCCACTCAAAATTCCTAGTCAAACTTCCTTGAGGGGCCTACTAGGAATTAAAAAAAAAATTTAATATTTATTTATTTCCTTTATGTTGCCCTTGCTCTTTCATTGTTGTAGTTATTGATGTCGTTGTTGGATAGGACAGAGAGAAATGGAGAGAGGAGGGGAAGACAGAGAGGAGAGAGAAAGACACCTGCAGACCTGCTTCACTGACTGTGAAGAGACTCCCCTGCAGGTGGGGAGCTGGGGGGGCTCGAACCGGTGTTGGCGCCATGTGCGCTTAACCCGCTGCGCTACCGCCCGACTTCCGCCTAGGAATTTTAAAGCATTTTCATGAAATATCTTTCTTATTACGAGAGAATATAGGATAATTATAAACATCAATTACTCATAATTTGACTAGCTGGAGATGACCATTGTTAGTATTTTCTGAAATATTTAGCACTTGTTATGTCATTTTTTTTCCCCTCCAGGGTTATTGCTGGGCTCGGTGCCTGCACCATGAATCCACCGCTCCTGGAGGCCATTTTTCCCCCTTTTTGTTGCCCTAGTTGTTGCAGCCTCGTTGCGGTTATCATTGCCCTTGTTGACGTTGCTTTCTTGTTGGATAGGACAGAGAGAAATGGAGAGAGGAGGGGAAGACAGAGAGAGAGGGGAGAGAAAGACAGACACCTGCAGACCTGCTTCACCACCTGTGAAGCGACTCCCCTGAAGGTGGGGAGCTGGGATTGCTTCGTGTGCTTTGGGCCATGTGGCTTAACCCACTGCGCTATGCCCCGACCCCCTCCTCTGCTTTTTTATAGATACAGAGAAATAGAGAGGGTAGGGGCAGGGGAGAGAAAGAGGGAGAGAGAGAGAGAGACTTGCTATACTGCCCCACTACTCATAAAGCTGACCCCCTGCAGTTGGGGGCTGAGGGCTGGAAACCATCCCTGTGCATGGTAATGTGTGTGCTCTCTGGGCACCCCCCACCCTGCCCCTGCTTTGCTTTTTTTCAAAATTTTTTATTTATAAAAAAGAAACATTGACAAAACCATAGGATAAGAGGGGTACAGCCAGAAGCAGTAAGTAGATTCATAGTGTGGGCGCTGAGCCCTAGTGACAAAACAACTTCTAATGCTGGACGTCCAGAACGCCAAGTTATGTATGTATGTATGTATGTATGTATGTATGTATGTATTTATTTAAAAGAGACATTAACAAAACCATAGGACAAGAGGGGTACCATGCCACACAATTCTTACCACCAGACCTCCATATCCCATCCCCTCCCCTGATAGCTTTCCTATTCTTTATCCCTTTGGGAGTATGGACCCAAGGTCGTTGTGGGATGCAGAAGGTGGAAGGTCTGGCTTCTGTAATTGCTTCCCCGCTGAACATGGGCGTTGACAGGTGGGTCCATACTCCCAGCTTGTCTCTCTCCTTCCCTAGTGGGGAAGGGCTCTGGGGAAGTGGAGCTCCAGGACATATTGGTGGGGTTGTCTGTCCAGGGAAGTCTGTTCCGCATCCTGCTAGCATCTGGAACGTGGTGGTTGACAAGAGAGGTAACATACAAAGCCAAACAAATTGTTGACCCTGTTCTACGTTTTAACTTCTTGTCTGTCATAGGTTCTGCCCCATAACTTGAAGGATAAATAGCAACCCATAACATGGATGTTATATAACTTGATTAATCATTCCCTGAATTGGCTGAGTTAAATTTTTTGATGTCATAGAATCTTTATAAATAGATCTTTGACTGCCTTGTAAATGGAATCATAGCAAACACACATATTAGCATTCAAGTCTCTTGTTAAGTACTGATAAACTGCTTACTAAAAGTTTATAACTATTGATATATTTCTTTTCTTTTCTTTTTTTTTAAATTTTTTATTTAAGAAAGGATTAGTGAACAAAAGCATAAGGTAGGAGATTTCTTTTCTTTTCTACTTGAAAATTATTTCCCCTGTTCATTTCACCTGGTTTAAAGTATTTATTACTTTAATTTTTATTTGATAAATGCTGGTTTATAAGACTATCTATAACCAATACACTTATTGGTTATATATTAAAATTTTTGTTAAAAATATCTTCTTGCTTATTACTGTTTTTCATTTTTTAGAAAAAAATGTATGAAACTTTAAAATTTTTGCACAGTGGAATCATTAGTATTTTTTCTTATGCTGATTAATCTTAGCCTGTAGTTTTCCTTCCTTCCTTCCGTTATCCCCTAGCAAGCCACATTATGCCTTCTAATTTTCTTTGTGGTTTGATGTCTTACACTTAATTTTTTTCTGAGGCCTAGATTTAACTTGGCTTCTAGAGTGACTTTGCTAGGATTTAAAAGAAATGGATGGTGTAGAGATACACAGTCTGTTTAGCTCAGATTCCCTGTTCATTCTCAGGTTGTTGTTGCTTTTATTTCAAGGTTTCTTGTTACCTGGGGCAGTGTTGGTCTGCTTCTAAATTCTGCTTCTAAGACCTTCTGTTTTGATCATCACATTAGGTTCGATTGTATTACTTACAGTGTGGTCTATTTACATAATCACTGTTTTACCTGGGTCCTGCCCTGCCTGCAGGGTGTTGGTTTAATCCCCACTGGTTAGATGGAAGCTTTCTGTGTTCTGTTCCCACTCTTTTTTTTGCTCCGCCCCCTCTCCTAGTCATTTCCTTTCCCTTGCCACTTCCGGTGAAGAGATGCATAAAAGGTGATGTATCTGATTAATAAACGAGATGCTGCTTCCCAGCTCAGCCATGAGTCCCTGGTCATTTGTCTCCTGCCTGTGAAGCCAGCCCGGCAGGGCAGTGTTTTTCATCCTAGAAGTTTTGGTGTCTTTGAAGAGCTCCAAATGGCAAAGTGTATGCTTTCTTTTCATTTCTCCACTCTCTCCCTCCACAACCCCTTCATAGGCTTAATCCAGCGTTCTGCTCACATCAGCCCAAGCCTTCAGCTCCCCGAAGGAGGCAGGTGTGTGCTGGGACTCATCTGAAAAGGACTCAGAAAGCTCAGATGCCAGAAATACCTGTATGGGGGTCGGGTGGTAGCACCATGGGTTAAGCGCAGTTGTTGCAAAGCACAAGGACCTGCGTAAGGATCCCGGTTTGAGCCCCTGGCTTCCCACCTGCAGGGGAGGTCACTTCACAGGCGGTGAAGCAGGTCTGCAGGTGTCTCTTTCTCTCCCTCTTTCTGTCTTCCCCTCCTCTCTCCATTTCTCTCTGTCCTATCCAACAACAATGACAGCAGCAACAACAATAATAACCACAACAAGGATACAACAACAAGGGCAACAAAAGGGGGGAAAAATGACCTCCAGGAGCAGTGGATTCATGGTGCAGGCACTGAGCCCCAGCAATAACCCTGGAGGCAAAAAAAAAAAAAAAAAAAAAAGAAAGAAAAGAAAAGAGAAAGAAATACCTGTACCAACTGTCTATATTATACAGTTCTCTTTCTCTCTCTCTCTGCCTCTCAGAAGTTTTAGGGGGAAAAAAAGTAACACTCACCCAGCAGAGCACTGTGGGGCTTTATTTTCCTGCGGCTTCCATAATACATCACCACAAGCTTAGTGGTTTAAAATAACACAAGCTTTTTTTTTTTTCCCCCATAGTCCTGGTGGCTGAAAATCAGAAATCCAGGAGTCAGCTGGCCAAGCTCCTTCTGAGGGCTGGGTGTGTGGGGTGCCTCCTTCCCTGTGGCTGGGCTGTCTGCCACCAGCTGTCCTTGATACCTGCTCCCCAGTCTGCCTCCACCACCACATGGACTGCTGGCCTTTGTATCTTTGTGTGTCTGTGTCTCTACTTTCAAATCTCCTTCTTCTTGTAAGGATAACAACGGTTGGATTAAGGCCTGCTTGAATCTGGCATTTCGTCTTAATTTAACAAATAACATCGGCAGAGATCCTATTTCCAATAAAGTTACTGTCTAAGGTTTGGGGCCACTATGAATAGGAAACACTTATCATAGTAGAGTAAGTAAGTATCTAGCTAGTTCATATTATTCTGTTATATATATATATATATATATATATATATATATATATATGACATTTTTGTTATTTTGACCGTGTTTTACAAAATCTAAAAATTTCAGGATATTTTCACGTGTGTGTGCATGTGTGACTTACCACACCCATCACTAAAGCCTCCGCCCCCGTAATCACCATACTTGTCCTAAAGATTAAGAGACAGTTTTGTTACTTTGCCAAGTTTGATTGTCTTGGTCATCCTCAGCAAAATCGTTGGGTGGTTTCATTTCACCGTTTTACTTACTGCATTTATTATAACCACCTCTAGTTTGATCGATTTTATTCCTACCGAGACAATATCATCTTTTTAAAGTGCAGAGTAGTGTCTGAACTTTGTTATGTCATTTATATTATTATTATCATGTTACTGTTTCCCTGTTAATAAGAACCATGAGAAAACTCTTGGACGCAGTAGTGAGGAGACAGAGAAGAAGAGGAATGCGCTGAGGACTGTCTGTGTCATTAGAGGTCCTCCAATTAAAAAATAAAATTGTCAGATACATACATGTTCATCACATGTGCACACACACACACACAGACACTGTCAGGTTTTCCTTCTTGTCAGCCAGTTAAAACAGTGAATTTGTGCGTGTTTCTGCCCTCTGGTGTGTTTTCCCTTAAGTGATCTGCTTACCCGTTGAGTGGGGAATCTGGATGTTTTGCTTAGCTGATCAGTATCTTCTTTGTCCATTCGTAAAAGCCTGTTACAGTATTTAACAAGGAAGTAAAAGGATAAACTGAGTAATCCACTGGAAAAGGGCCTTTTCTTCCATCTTAAACCACAAACAAATGAAAATTGTAATTTAAAGTATATGTCTACTGTTTAATTTTATGGGTGGATTTTTTTTGTCAGAATCAGAGCCTTATGCATGCACAGTTTGACTACTCTGGGTCACTTTTTTCAAATACACACACACACACATATATATATATATATATATATATATATATATTTATAGAGAGAGAGTGAGAGCTATCAATAGAGAGAGAGAAAGAGAGAAGAACAGACACCACAGCACTTTAACTTCCTCTGGTACTGCACGATTGCAAGACACATACCTACCCTACCTGGCGAGGCATCACACTGACCCCTGAAAATTTTTCACTTTTAAGAACCATTTTGATAGATTTATGTTAATGTTATTTGGTTTATAGGAAACACACTTATTTTCATTGGAAGTATTGAAAATAGTTAAAACAATAATACAAGGACAATCTGAAGAGATATTTTTAAAGATGTTTTTATTGATTTAATAATGATCGAGGAGACCATAGGATAAGAGGGGTACAATTTCACACATTTCCCACCTCCTGGGCTCCGTATCCCATCACCTTCATTGGAAGCTTTCCTATTCTTTATCCCTCTGGGAGCATGGACCCAGGGTCATTGTGGGATGCAGAAGGTGGAAGGTCTGGCTTCTGTAATTGCTTCCCTGCTGAACATGGGCATTGACAGGTCGATCCATACTCCCAACCTGTTTCTATCTTTCCCTAGTGGGGTGGGGCTCTGGGGAAGTGAGACTTCAGGACACATTGGTGAGGTCCTCTGCTGAGGAAAGTCAGGTTGATGTCTTGGTAGCATTTGCAACTTGGTGGCTGAAAAAGCACTAAGATATAAAGCAGAACGAATTGTTAATAGTCAGGAACCTAAAGGCAAGAATATAGCAAATGGTATTTGGGGTCTGCATTTTGGAAAAAGCTAGTTGTTCTATTTTAGATATATCCCAAGAGGCCCATAACTTTACTAATTTTTGCCTGAGCCCGACAGCTAATACGCAGGTGGGCCAAAGGTACTGAAACCAGTGCATTACTCTGCTGTGCTCTGGCCTATGTGGTCCTGGGGCTCAGGCCCAGCCTCTCACACATAAAAGTCCTGCAGTCTACCTCCTTCACCACAGTATAAACATATTTTACGTGAAAAAAATGAATACAGTTGTTACAGCTCTCTGTTAATATGTGCCCAAATCTCTCAGTCAAACATGGTATAAGTTCTGACCTTAATCTAAAGTATAAATGAGTTTGTTGACTCACAAATCCTTACTCTACCTGAGGAGCTAACACACCCTAAGTTAAAATCCTGTTAAACAGAATAAATATGTACATGGGACAGAATGCTCTGTGGTTTAATGACTCAGTGTTGAAAGCCTGAATTCTCAATAAGTCACTTCTACAAGAAAAGAAAAGAAAAGGAAAAAAAAACTTGTTTTTTATTATCATCTCTGACAAAAAAAAATTCCCTCAATTGTTTTATACCTTCTAAGTTCACATTATAAGGATATTGTGTTCCTATTCCCAAGAGACTATCTGAATTGACGGATGACATGCTCACAGAAAGTCTAATGTGAACATAATGGTTCAAATAATAAACAGAGCCTTGAGGGATTGCTATATTTGAATGGTTTTGTAGGCACTTCATAACACTCAACCTAAAAATTCAAAAAGGGTTATCGTTGCTCACTGGATTTTTTTTTCTTTTTCTTGTTTATTTATTAAATTTCATTGTTTGATTTTTTAAATGTCTTTATTGGGTGACTAATGTTTTACAGTCAATACAATAGTTTGTACATGCATAACATTTCTCAGTTTTCCACATAACAATACAACCTCCACTAGATCCTTCTCTGCCATCCTGTTCTAGGACCTGAACTCTCCCCCTCCCACCCACCTCAGAGTCTTTTACTTTGGTGCATTACACCAACTCCAAGTTCTGCTTAGTGTTTTTCTTGTTTTTCAACTTCTGCCTGTGAGTGACATCATCCCATATTTATCCTTCTGTTCCTGACTTATTTCACTTAACATGATTCCTTCAAGCTCTATCCAAGAGGGGCTGAAAACGGCTCACCTGGAATTTGACACATTCCTTTATGTGTAAAATTGTTCACTGTCCTGAGTCTAATACCTTAGGGTATAGCGTGGGGGAAAGTAGGCCCATCGGATATTTCTCCTGAAGAATAAAGCACAGGTTATGCCGCCTCTTTCTTTTTCTTTCTCTGTTTCTTCCGTCCCTTCTTTCTTTCTCCCTTTCTCTCTCTCTCTCTCTCTCCTCCTTTCTTTCCTTCCTTCCTCTTTCTTCTTTTCTTTCATCTCTTTATAACTTTAGCATCACTTGATTGAAGCAATGTTGACTCACAGTATTGCTCCTGTTATGAGGTTACATTCCACATTCCCCCAAGATTTGTGTCAGTACATCTCACTGGGCTAACTCTTTGCCTCTGCCTTCAGTACATCTCACTGGGCTAACTCTTTGCCTCTGCCTTCAGTACATCTCACTGGGCTAACTCTTTGCCTCTGCCTTCAGTACATCTCACTGGGCTAACTCTTTGCCTCTGCCTTCAGTACATCTCACTGGGCTAACTCTTTGCCTCTGCCTTCAGTACATCTCACTGGGCTAACTCTTTGCCTCTGCCTTCTGTTCTCCTTCCTCAGTCACTTTATTTCCATATGTGGGAATTCTCTGTCTTCCAACATACAATTTCATCTGATTTGGACTACTGTATTTTCCCCTTTCTCTTTCTGGGCTTAGTCAAGGAAGCTCTCCCTTCCTCTCTTGTTTTTTCTGTCTCTTTTCATTCCACCATGATTCACAATCCAATAGTTGATGCTTACAAAGCCAAAGAGTGACGTTGTGATACCTTATTAGGAATGAAAGGGGAAAACATGGCTTTGTATACAAAATTAGAATTAATGACACCTTAGATCTGGAAACATTGAAAGCCCTATGAAGTTACTTTGCAAAGATTCTTTGCCATAGGTGAGCCTATTCTTTCTTAGTTTTTTTTTTTTTTTAATGTGTCATAGGTATTTGTATTTTTTTTTCTTGTTTATTTTTTTTCCTCCAGGGTTATCACTGGTGCTTGATGCTGGCAGCACAAATACACTGCTCCTGGTGGAGATATATGTTCCATTTTATTGGATAGCACAGAGAGAAGTTGAGAGGGGAGGGGAGGTTAGAAAGGGAGAGAGAAAGACACCTGCAGAACTGCTTCACCTGCTTCATAAGCAGGTAGTGAGTCAGGCTCGAACCAAGATCCTTGCCTGGGTCCTTGTGCTTCATACAATGTGCGCTTAGCCCAGTGCGCCACCGCCAACCCCCTTTGTATTATTTTTCTTCTGTCTTTTCTTCCTTGTCATAGTTTCATATTTTAGCCACATGAAATTGACTTTTGGAATCTGACCTTGGAAGTAAGACATCATAACTTAGTGACTTAAAATAGAAAAGTTTTGGGGCCAAGTGGTGGTACACCTGGTTGAGCGGACATTTTCCAGTGTGCAAGGATTTGAGTTCAAGCCCCCAGTCCCCACTTGCAGGGGGAGAGTCTCACAGTGCTGCATACATCTCCCTGCCTCTCTCCCTCTCCACCTCTCCTTTGCCTCTTGACTTCTCTCTGTGTGTAGCCAGTGAGTTAATAAATAAAGGGTATATTCCTTTAAAAAGAAAACAGTTTGGGTTGCCTTTTGTATAGTAAGCATTTTGTTCAGTATTAGCAGAACAGCTGAGGAGGAAGGAAACACATGTTTCATTATAATCAGTGAAGTCTTAGAGGGAATGATTTTTTTTTTTTTTGAGCTCGGGCTTTACATATATGTGATTTCACTTTCCAGGTCACCTTTTCATTCTGATAGACAAAGAGAAGGTTGGGCGGTGGTGCACCAGGTCAAGCACATATAATACAAAGCGCAAGGATCTGCACAAGGACCCAGGTTCCAGTCCTGACACCCCACCTGCGGGCAGCGGGGGGTACTTCCTAAGTGGTGAAGCAGGTCTGCAGGTATCTGTCTTTCTCCCTGCCTCTCTATCTCCCCTTCTGCTCTCAATTTCTCTCTGCCCTATCCACTAAAGTGTGGGGGGGAGGCCACCAGAAACAGGGGATTCACAGGGCTGGCACCAAGCCCCAGCAATAACCCTGGAGGGGGGGAGGGCAGGCCACAGCGCAGCAGCTTCCTCTATCGCTGTCACATCTCCACACGGGGCCAAGACTTGTGTGAATCAAGTCAAATGCCCCCCCAACTCGTTCTCTGAATTGTTCATTTTTTAGAATCATGTCTAAATTTTGAAAATATACATCATGAAATTTGATGTCCAACGATAGCAAAGAACAAAACAGGCAAGAATTCATAAGAAGCCCTAGCAAACTCATACAAAATAATGAAGAAATGTGTATATAAGGAAAAAAAGCACACAGATCTCTCTGACCACAACTTAAAGACCGAATTTGGGGGTGAGGGGAGGGGATAGGATTGGGGTAGTGTTGGGAGTACCCTTTAATATGGGGAATCTGAACGTTTGGGGCTTGTTACTGTCAATCATTATGTCAGGACAACTTTATGAAGCTAGGTGGAGAGCAGGGACACGCTAATCTTACCTTGCTCATACGTCTTACAGGATCTCAGTTTCTGAGCACTGAGATGAAGTGACCCAGTCAAGCTCTCATATCCAGCTTCGTATCCTTGTTGTCCTCAGTCAGCAATGTGTTTGGAATATGTTTGGCGTTATTAGTTCTTCTTGGAAATACATTTTTTAAAAATACATTTTTATTTATAAAATGGAAATATTGACAACACCATAGGATAAGAGGAGTACAACTCCACACAATTCCCACCACCAGAGCTCTGTATCCCATCCCCTCCCCTGATAGCTTTCCTATTCTCTATCCCTCTGGGAGCATGGACCCAGGGCCATTGTGGGATGCAGGAGGTGGAAGATCTGGCTTCTGTAATTGCTTCCCTGCTGAACATGGCGTTAGCAGGTCGATCCATACTCCCAGCCTGTCTCTCTCTTTCCCTAGTGGGGTGGAGCTCTGGGGAAGCAGGGCTCCAGGACACATTGGTGGGATCGTCTGTCCAGGGAAGTCTGTTTGGCATCATGGTAGCATCTGGAACCTGGTGTCTGAAAGAGTTAAGATCTAAAGCAGAACAAATTGTTGATTAATCATGAACCTAAAGGCAAGAATTTTGCAGATGAAGACTTGGGGTCTCCGTTTTGAAAAAAGCTGGTAGGTCTATTTTAGGTCTATACCAGAGGGCCCATGACTTCACTAGTTTTTGCCTGAGCCTGACATCTAGTATGCAGGTGGACCCAGATTATTGTCTGGGGAGATGGTGTCATAGCTGGAGGAAATGCATTTTAATTATCATCGTCTTTTGTAACCTTCGCATCAGTTGAAGACACTAATTGAACTCATTAGATAAATGACGGTCGTCACTACAAAAGCAGGAGTTACTTAAACAACTCTACTCCCTGGTGGAGTTCAGGTTCCCACCTGGAGCAGGTGGACAGGGAAATGTGATTCAGGCAGTTATGTACTAATTACCGATCATTTTATATTAATCATTGAACAACTGCCAGGTATTTGGAAGTTGAGTAAATCAAACAGGATGAAATCCACAGTTGTGAACGGTAGTGTAAAAAGTAACCATCATACAAATTATCTTGGAAACGTTAAAAGATAGATGTGTCTTCATATATTAAAATAATTTCATTGGGTAAAAGGAGTCCATTGTATGTTTAGATATAGAATTGGATTATTCTATGGTTTTGTTAATGTCTCTTTTCTTAAATAAAAAAAAGTTCTCTAAACCCCCCCAAAATTGCATTTTTCACGGCAAACTTAATATAGCATATACAGATGCTGGTTATAATGCTTTACCCTGAAACATACAATGTTATAATACAGTGTTACTTCAATTTAAAAAAAGAAAAATACTTCCTTTGGTTTCACATTATCTTCAAAGGAAGTTTACTGTAGGCATAATATCACGTGAGAATGTTTCAGATATCTAACAAGTAATACTAAAAGACTTAATTCTCAGGAGGCGGGTAGTAGTGCAGCGGGTTAAGCACAATGGCGCAAAGCGAAAGGACCAGCGTAAGGATCCCAGTTCAAGCCTCCGTCTCCCCACCTACACGAGGGTTGCTTCACGAGCAGTGAAGCAGGTCTGCAGGTGTCTGTCTCTCCCCTTCTCTATCTTCCTCTCCTCTCTCCATTTCTCTCTGTCCTATCCAACAACAACAACAACATCTATAACAACAACAATAATGATCACAACAATGAAACAACAAGTGCAAGAAAAGGGGAAAACATAGCCTCCAGGAGCAGTGGATTCATGGTGCAGACACCAAGTCCCAGTGATAACCCTGGAGGCAAAAAACAAAAAAAAAAGAATTAATTCTCACTTCTAAATTTATAAGATTTGAAGTCCACCATATAATAGGATTCTATCTAATGCTCTAACATATAATTAATTTTAAGAAATGTGAACATATCTTATTTGTAAGAAAAGCAGATATTGATGAGTTCAGGAAGAACAGTAAGTGCTAAGAGTTTTTCATATAGAGAGCAGCTACATAGTTTTTTTAAACTTATTTATAAAAAGGAAACATTGACAAAACCATAGGATAAGAGAGGTACAACTCCACACAGTTCCCACCACCAGAACTCCATATACCATCCCCTCTCCTGATAGCTTTCCTATTCTTTATCCCTCTGGGAGTATGGACCCAGGGTTATTGTGGGATGCAGAAGGTGGAAGGTCTGGCTTCTGTAATTGCTTCCCCGCTGAACATGGGCGTTGACAGGTCGATCCATACTCCCAGCCTGTCTCTCTCTTTCCCTAGTGGGGTGGGTCTCTGGGGAAGCAGAGCTCCAGGACACATTGGTGGGGTCGTCTGTCCAGGCAAGTCTGGTCGGCATCTGCTAGCATCTGGAATCTGGTGGCTGAAAAGAGAGTTAACATACAAAGCCAAATAAATTGTTGATCAATCATGAACTTAAAAGCTGGAATAGTGCAGATGAAGAGTTGAGGGTCCTCCATTTTTAGTAGGCATATTTTAGTTATATTCCAAAGAGCCTGTAGCTATACTAGTTTTGTTTTGTTTTTCCCTCTGAGCTTGAAATCTGATACGCAGATGGATCCTAATTATTGTCTGAGGAGGTGATGCCATGGCTGGAAAAGGACCAGAAAGCTGGATCAGGGAAGAGAGTAGCTCCCTAATATGGGAAAGGGGTAGAAATATAGTTGACTTGATTTGATTTGGTCTGGGGCCCATATTCAGCTTAGGAGCCTGTGTGCCCTCTGCATCCCTGTATCTGAGCTCACATTCTGTGGTCATGAGTAGGAACATTCCAAGCTGCCCCAATATCGACCCATCTGTTGTTAAAATTCGGCAGCTCCAGCTGGCTGGGCTAGCTTCACAGGCGGGTAACAGAGATGACCAGAGACATACGGCTGGGCAGGGAAGCTGTATTTCTTTATTCAGGAACAACGATTCATAAACTAAACCAAACTAATCACCAAACAGAACTCTGCTGCCTCTTTCCCCCGCTGCGGCCAAGCACTGTCAAACTCTGCAACTCTCCAACTCTCCCGGGGTTCCTGGGGGCGGGGCCAAGTGGGCCCGCGAAACTAGCAGGACTGATCCAATTTTCTTGGCGGGGGAGAACTAGAACAACCCAATGTAAAGCATACAACACCCATCTTCCTCAGGTATAGCATAGAGTATGTTGTCCAGCCTCCCTTCAGAGGATGGAACATTCTCTACCATTGTTGATCCAAGCTGAGGGCAAGGTCCTATGGGGGCCCACAAAGGGGTCTGTTGTGTTGTTCCTGATAGAAATGACCTGTAACAATGGGGAGAGGGATTTATTCAAGGTCTAGGCCCATTGTATCTGTTTGGGAGTTTCAGGACTCCCCGACTAGGGCCCCAGAAGTAGCTACGTAGTTTTTATTGAAACTAAATTCCTCCGAAGACAGATCGCCTTACAGTATGTTCAGCAACGAAAATGTTGCCAAAGTCCAGGAACAGTGAAGAGAATTCTTCGATTGCCTGGAAGGCTGAAGGCTGGAAAGGGATGCTAGATTTTATTGTGGACTCTTACCAATTGCTGGCACCAGAGTCATTTTGGACGAGTGAGATAGGTGGGGTGGAGCTGAACAAAGAAAGCAGATGTTGCTTATTAAAGTTGCTATAAAGTCAACTTCAAAGTGCATGACATCATCAGAGACTTCTGGAAAATAACAGCAGAGAGGCTATCCTAGCATGCAACTGTCACGGTTAGAAAGAGGAGCTTTTGAACCAATGCTTTATATTGACATTAGTTGAAACAGTCATCGGCAGCAGCAGGTTTTGCCAACAGCTGCTAGAGTCCTGAGTCAGAACACCTTGCAGACGGGGCATTGCATTCTCTCACCCAGTAAAACCTCACTTTCACATCTGTGATGTGAACGATGTGGCTATATGCTGTGACATAAAAAGAGCCCTCTAAAGTATCTACTCTCTGGGATTTAAAAAAAAAAAAAAAGCTGTCAGTGCATGACTATAAGAAAACTCTGAGTGGGTTGGGCGGTGGCGCAGCGGGTTAAGCGCACGTGGTGCAAAGAGCAAGGACCAGTGTAAGGATCCCAGTTTGAGTCCCCGCTCCCCACCTGCAGGGAAGTCACTTCACAGGTGATGAAGCAGGTCTGTAGGTGTCTGTCTTTCTCTCCCCCTCTATCTTCCCCTCCTCTCTCCATTTCTGTCTGTCCTATTCAACAACAAACGACATTAACAATAACAATAATAACCACAACAAGGCTACAACAACAAGGGCAACAAAAGGGGGGGGAAGAAAACTCTGAAAAGGTAGACTGACTCTCACAGACCAAAGAGCTTGAAACTTACACTATAAAGTTAGGATTTCACATTGTATGGAACCGCCTAATAGTTTTCTTTTTTAAAACATATTTTTGGGGGTCAGGCGGTGGCGCAGTGGGTTAAGCGCATGTGGCGCAAAGCGCAGGGACCGGCGTAAGGATCCCGGTTCGAGCCCCCGGCTCCCCACCTGCAAGGGAGTCGCTTCACAGGCGGTGAAGCAGGTCTGCAGGTGTCTATCTTTCTCTCCCCTTCTCTGTCTTCCCCTCCTCTCTCCATTTCTCTCTGTCCTATCCAACAACGAATTGCGTCAACAAGGGCAATAATAATAGCCACAACGAAGCTACAACAAGGGCAACAAAAGGGGGGAAAAATGGCCTCCAGGAGCGGTGGATTCATGGTGCAGGCACCGAGCCCAGCAATAACCCTGGAGGAAGAAAAAAAACAAAAAAAACAAAAAAAAAACATATTTTTATTTACAATCTTTATTTTTTAAAATGTGTGTGGAAGCAGAGGGAAATTGAGAGGGGAGGAGGAAGTATGAAGAGAGAGAGAGAGAGAGAGAGAAACTTGCAGCATTGCTTCACCACCTGTAAAGCTTCCCACCCTGCAGGTGGGTCCTGGCACACTCCAGTTTGTGCCAGGTGGACCACTGCGTGGCCAAAATTATCTTCACATAAGAGAATCTTTTTGGGGAGTTGGGGGGTAGCACAGTGGGTCAAGTGCTCATGGCACAAAGTGCAAGGACCGGCATGAGGATCCCGGTTCGAGCCCCTGGCTCCCCACCTGCAGGGGAGTCACTTCACAGGCGGTGAAGCAGGTCTGCAGGTGTCTGTCTTTCTCTCCCCCTCTCTGTCTTCCTGTCCTCTCTCCATTTCTCTCTGTCCTATCCAACAACAACAACAGCAGCAACAATAATAATAACCACAACAATAAAACAACAAGGGCAACAAAAAGGAATAAATAAATATTTTTAAAAAAGAATGCAAAACTACTGTCCACGGGTGGTCATAGATAACAATATATATATATATATATATATATATATATATATATAGAGAGAGAGAGAGAGAGAGAGAGAGAGAGAGAGGGAGAGGGAGAGAGAGAATCTTTTTGGAATAGGTTGGAGGATACAGGAGACACTGCCAACCTGAGAACAGTGGGAACGTTGGAACAGACAAGGTAGATGCAAGTCTTACTGACAAGGTGGAAGCTATGTAAACATAGGCCCTGTCACTTCTTCCCTCTCATAATTGAAGTAGTTTACATGCAATTCGCAATGTAAGTAGGTGAATAGCAGAAAACCAAAGGAATAACAGTGTGATAAGATCAGAGTGATGATTACCTTACAGAGGAATATATTCATAAGGTTGTATGTAATTATTCTCCTTTTTTTCTTTATTGGAGGGACTAATGGTGACTAATGGTGGACAGTAAAATATAGTAGTTGGTCCGTGTGTAACATTTCTCATTTTTCCACATAACACTCTAACCCCCCACCTAGGTCCTCCTGTGTCATCATATTCCACGACCTGAACACTCCTTACCGCCCCCCCCACCCCAGAGCCATTTATTTTGGTGTAAGACACCAAATCCCAAAGTTCTGCTTTATGTTTTTCCATTCTGTTCTTATTTTTCAACTTCTGTCCGTGAATGAGATCATCCCATAATCATCCTTCTGTTTCTGGCTTATGGCACTTAATGTGATTTCTTTAAACAACCTAGATGTCCAACACCAGAGGAGTGGCTTAGTAAGTTGATATATATATACACACACATACATACACAGTTATTAAAAATGGTGAATTCACCTTCTTCACCTCATCTCAGATGGAACTTGTAAGTAGTATGTAATTATTCTAATTGACTGGTGGTTAACTCTATGGCCCATATCTTTCAGATAACTGGTAGAGAAAAGAAAAGCTTTTTTAAAAAAATATTTATTTATTTTCCCTTTTGTTGCCCTTGTTGTTTTATTGTTGTTGTTATTGATGCTGTTGTTGCTGGATAGGACAGAGAGAAATGGAGAGAGGAGGGGAAGACAGAGGGGGAGAGAAAGACAGACACCTGCAGACCTGCTGAAGTGACTCCCCTGCAGGTGGGGAGCCGGGGGCTCGAATCTGGTTCCTTATGCCGGTCCTTGCGCTTTGCACCACATGTGCTTAACCCACTGCATTGCCGCTGGGCTCTCAAGAAAAGCTTTTGGAGGCACTTATGGGTAAGAGAAAGTTTTCTGGCAGAGGGCCTGGTAGGGATTGTGTTGTTATGTGGAAAACTGAGAAATGTTGTGCATATATAAGCTATTGTGTTTGCTGTCGACTGTAAAACATTAATCCCCCAATAAAGAAGTTAAAAAAGAGAAAGAAAAGGTTGTGAGTAACACTTCAGCCTTCTTGACATTCCCAAAACCTGACCAACAAAGAGCTCTCATGTGGCTTCTTTATAAGCAAGTTTGGGTGTGAAGGCTAAGGGCCCCTGGGCCAGTGCTCAGAAGCACTCAGGCATGACCTTTGAATTGCCCCCACACACACTTGATAATTCTCTTTTTGTTGTTATTTGATTATCGGGGGTTCAGTGCCCCACAGTGCAATCATCGGCACATAAGCACAACTTAGCAGGCACTGGGACCTCACAGCTCCCTTCCCCTCCCCGCTATCCTCTGATTTGATGCAATACACCATGTCCCATCCACATTTCCTTCTGTGTCCTCCCTCCCTGTCCCTATTTCTCAAATCCCACTTATAATGCAGTTAGTGGCTATTTGTCCTTCTCTTTTTGGCCTTTCTCACGTAACATGATGTCTTCTAGTTCCGTCCAAGATGGCTCAAACCCTCATGATTCCCAAGCGCGCTTTTGTTCCCACTGTTGTTCCTGTAACCGTGTTCTGCTAAGTTTCTAGTTCCTGGCTGCTCTGTCATGACCAGATCACCACTCGCTTTGTTTTGTATTGCAAAGGATAGTAATTTAAAATGTTCTCTTGAATTATTAATTTGTTATGCATGAACTTTGCAAGGCTATTAAACAAGCTTCCCTTGGGGATTTCATATGCCATCAAAAGAAAGGCTACTTCTTTTTTCTCTTCTCTGCCTTTAGGTTATAGGCACTTGGGGAGTTTTATAAGGGGAATGTAAAGTGATCAAGAAAACTTCTTTCACTCGTTGACAACTAAAAACTTGTCTGACTTGATTGTAGTGAAGTTGAAACTTAAGCTCCTCTGTGTGAAACAGGTTCTTTAAAAAAAAAAAAAAAGGTCCTTCCTTGAGACATAAACTTCAGATCCCCAATTCTCTTGGGACTTGGGCTGATGATTTCTTTTTTATTTTCATTTTTTCCCCTTTTATTGCAGAATGAGAGTCTGCTCCCGGCACCAGCAATAAAGCAGACAAGCTGTGAGTCAAGCCGGGTTCTGGGTTCTGGGCTCTGGGTAGCTTCATAGTTTGGTAATCATGAGGCATCCCAAATAACCCAAATTTACAGACACTTGCTTCTGAGATAGTCTGGTTGAATTTCACAGACTGTAAACCCAAATCTAGATTTCACAAAATATGAGCAGAGTCTCCAGCCTGTGTTGGAGAGATGATCAGATCAGAGAAGAGCCTGGACATTTATGTTCCCCCCCCCCCCCCCCGCACATCTGTAGACGGTTCCCAGACTTGAAACTGCCATTCAAAACATCAACAGGCCCAGAAAGACTTTTTACACAAAAACATTACTAAAATAAATAAATAAATAAAAAAAGATGAGGGGTCTGGGTGGTAGCGAAGCAGGTTAAGCACACATGGCACAAAGCGCAAGGACCAGTTTGCCAATCCCGGTTTGAGCCCCCGGCTCCCCGCCTGCAGGGCGCTTGTCTCACGAGCAATGAAGCAGGTCTACAGGTCTTTTTCTCCTCCCTCCGAGTCTTCCCTTCCTCTCTCTATTTCTCTGTCCTATACAACAATGACAGCAATTAAAATAATAATAAAAATAATAACAAAGATAAACAACAAAGGCAACAAAAGGGAAAAAATAGCCTCCAGGAGCTGTGGATTCGCAGTGCAGGTACTGAACCCCAGTGATAACCCTGGAGGCAAAAAAAAAAAAAAAAAAGTAGCTTGATGCTCATAGACAACCACTAGATGGCAGAGTTTCTGCATTAGAAGCAACATTTGTCACAAATGTACTAACAATGTGATCTTTCTTTAGAAAAAAAATTTTTTGTCTATGAAAGAGAAAGAGAGAGACAGGACCAGAACATTACTCTGAAAACACACAGTGTCAGGGATTGAACTCAGAACCTCATTTTTGCAAGTCCTGTACTCATACCTCTGCACAGCCTGCCCAGATGTATGGAATCCTATAGACCGCCAAAACTCTGGGAATATTGTAGATTTGAGTTAAAATAGAGGATTTTATCCATTCCCCACATATATTTCATTTACCAGAGAACTGCTCAGCTCTGTTTTATGGTGATGTGGGAGAACTGAACCTGGGACCTTGGAGCCTCAGGCATGAGAGTCTCTTTGCATAGCCATTATACTGTCTGCTTCCACCCCCATTCATTTCTATATCTAAATGGAGATTATGTGATCATGAAACTCATCTGAAAGGCATCTGAAAATGGTCTTTTCTACCTTCAACAAAAGGCATCTCTGCACATCTCAATGAGCTTGTCTGAAAAATGAAATAATTGGTCACTGTATTACATCTAAGGTTTCTTTCAACTCAGACATTCACATTTTGGTGCCATTTCATAGAGGAACCTGACAAAATGCCAGCTGCTGGTGGTGTCCACAAGATCCCTGGAATCTTGTTGTTAAGGGAATGTCAAGTGGTGTTCCTCTAGATAGTAGGTGCGATTGGCATGTGTGAATCACAGTATGGCTAGTGTTTACCGAAGGCCTGCTTTGTGTCTCGCCAGCCAGTACGAAGCTAAGCATTTTATAAGGATCACCTAATTTAATTCCTACAGCAAACTGATTGTCCTCAGTGTTTGAATGGGATGACTGAAGCTTGGAGACTATAAGTAGCCAGAATCACATAGCTAAAAGCTATGCCTGCTATGATTCTGGAATCTGTATACCGTGACTATATTTCATGTTTGGTCTAGTTCAAAAATACATATAAATCTGACAAGAACATCCTTCTGAAAGAGAAACCCATCTATAAATCCCAAGCCCTTGGTTTTCCAAGGGCAATAAATGTATGCTAATTTTTTTTTCTGGAGATGGGACAGATTTACATAGGTTTATGTTAATACTGTCCTTAGACATCTCATGGGAGCCAGGCTTCCTAATGCAGGCATAGAAGTAGCCAAGGAAACTCACAACTCTTGACATCATCCGCGTTTCTCAGAGCCCGTGTCTCTTCAGACCTGTGGTGTGGGCATTACCTGCACCACAGGTCATCTTTGGTGGGCTTCCTAGATCCAGAATCGCCTGCTGGTGTGTGTCTGTAGTGTGCCAGGGTCTAAAGTCAGCCAGGTGGAAATTGCTCAGAAAATGGTAGTGACCTACCACTCAGCAGTTGCAGCAGACAAGTACTACATTCACTGTTGTTTCTTTCTTTCTTTTTCAATTTTATTTATAAAATGGAAATTTTGACAAGATCATCGGAGAAGAGGGGTACAATTCCACACAATTCCCCACCACCAGAGTTCTATATCTGATCCCCTCCCCTGACAGCTTCCCTATTCTTTATCCCTTTGGAGCATGGACCCAGGGTCATTATGGGGTGCAGAAGGTGGGAGTTCTGGCTTCTGTAATTGCTTCCCCACTGAACATGGGTGTTGGCAGATGGATCCACACCCCCAGCCTGTCTCTCTCTTTCCCCAGTGGGGCAGGGCTCTGGGGAGGGGAGGTTCCAGGACACATTGGTGGGGTCGTCTGCCCAGGGAAGTCAGGTTGGCATCATGTTAGCATCTGCACCTTGGTGGCTGAAAAGCATTAAGATACAAAGCAGGACAAACTGTTTAATAGTCAGGAACCTAAAGGCAAGGATATAGCAGATGAGATTTGGGGTCTCCTTTTTGGAGAAAGCTAGTGGGTCTTATGGAACCCAAAATTTTCATGCGTTCTTCCTGACCAGGAAACTCGTATAACCTCATAGCCAATGCCTTAACTCAGAAGTGGGGTGCTGATTGATGGTGTGGAAAGCTCTCTTGAGAAAATAATTCAAGGTGCCAGGTGGTGGCCCACCTGGTTAAGCACACACACACACACACACACACACACACACACACACACACACACACACACTGCAGTGCACAGGGACCCACCCGGGTTCAAGACCCGGGTCCCCACCTGCAGTGGGAAAGCTTCATGAGTGGTGAAGTATGGCTGCAGGTGTCTCTCTATTTCCTTCTCTCTTTTCAATTTCTCTCTGTCGCTATCCAATGATACATAAATAAAAGTTAAGAAAAAAGATAATTCAGTGCAGGAAGAGGAACTTTTTGGAAACTTCCAGACCACAATGCCCGAGGCTGAGAACAAACTAATAATGCTTTGAGGCAACACTAGGTAGCAGTGTAACATCACTGTACATCCTATAGTTAAGCCTGAACATTTGCTTACACGTCACTTCTGCACATTGCCTTGGAAGTAATAATTGTTGCAGAAAAGCTCATTTAGTTCGCTTCATAGTGAATGGCACCTGCTAAGAGACTCAAGAAAAAACCCGATGGAGTAAGCCCACATTAGAAAAGCCTGACGTAGAAAAGGTCACAGCAGCAAATGCTGGAGAGGGTGTGGGGGCAAAGGAGCCTCCTGCACTGCTGCTGGGAATGTCAATGGGTCCAACCTCTGTGGAGAACAGTCTGGAGAACTCGCCGAAGGATAGAAATGGACCTACCCTATGATCCTGCAATTCCTCTCCTGGGGATACATCCTAAGGAACCCAACACATCCATCCAAAAAGATCTGTGTACACATATGTTCTTGGCAGCACAATTTGTAATAGCCAAAACCTGGAAGCAACCCAGGTGTCCAACAACAGATGAGTGGCTGAGCAAGTTGTGGTCTATATACACAATGGAATACTACTCAGCTGTAAAAAATGGTGACTTCACCGTTTTCAGCCGATCTTGGATGGACCTTGAAAAAATCATGTTGAGTGAAATAAGTCAGAAACTGAAGGATGAATATGGGATGATCTCACCCTCAGGCCGAAGTTGAAAAACAAGATCAGAAATGAAAACACAAGTCGAACCTGAAATGGAATTGGCGTATTGCACCAAAGTTAAAGACTGGGGTGGGTGGGTGGGTGGGGAGAATACAGGTCCATGAAGGATGATGAATGACATAGTGGGGGTTGTATTGTTAAATGGGAATCTGGGGAATGTTATGCATGTACAAACTATTGTATTTACTGTTGAATGTAAAACATTAATTCCCCAATAAAGAAATAAATTATAAAAAAAAAACAAAAAACAAAAAAAAAGAAAAGCCTGATGTAGAGTAACGGGAGGTGGATGAAGCTTAAGTATTCTGGCCCACTTTGGAGATCATAGCAGCCCTAGCTCTATTTTTTTTTTTTTTTTGGAAGGGGGAGGCATTTTGTTTTCTTGTTCATAAAAAAAAAAAAAATCCCTAAATTATATAATGCTTAACTACTCACAATGCTTAGATTTGTCTGGACATGAGCTTATCTTATGACTCTTATCTTGAGAAGGGGCAAAGAATCTTACCACTGTTATTTTTTTCTTTTTTTTTTAACATTCCTAAATATATTATTTATTTTATAGGACAGAGAAATTGAGAGGGAAAGGGGGTAAAGAGGGAGTCAGACAGACAGACACCTGCAGCTCGTGAAACTTTCCCCTTACAAGGGCTTGAACCCTAGTCCTTTGCATGTTAACACATGCACTTAACTGCGTGAGCCACCATCTGCCCCCACATCATTATTTTTTTTCTACCAGCCTAATCTCCAGATGAAGGACACAATTTGTTTAAGTAAGCCAAATAAAAGGGGAACAAGAATAGCTGAACAAGGTAACATATATATACATACACATACATATACATAGTCTGCAGTCTATATTCACAAGTGGGACCATTCCCAGGCCAGGCTGTTCATTTTTATTTCAAAAGCCAGAGATGGGGGTTGGGGCGGTGGCGCAGTGGGTTAAGCGCATGTGGCGCAAAGCGCAGGGACTGGCGTAAGGATCCCAGTTGGATCCCCCGGCTCCCCACCTGCAGGGGAGTCGCTTCACAGTGAAGCAGGTCTGCAGGTGTCTGTCTTTCTCTCCCCCTCTCTGTCTCCCCCTCCTCTCTCCATTTCTCTCTGTCCTATCCAACAATGAACAACATCAACAATGACAATAATAATAACCACAGTGAGGCTACAACAACAAGGGCAACAAAAGGGGGGAAAATGGCCTCCAGGAGCGGTGGATTCATGGTGCAGGCACTGAGCCCAGCAATAACCCTGGAAGAAAAAAAAAAAAAAGCCAGAGACGAGAAACACTGCAGCACTGCCCCCATCATCTAGCGAGTTCTGTGTAGTGTTGTTGTGAAGTTCCCATATCACATATGATAATTGGGCTTCAAACTCAGGGCCTCCTGTATTGCAAAGCCTGGGTTCTTCTGGGTGAGCCATCTCCCAACCTGGAAGATATTCCATTATTCAGGAATCCCTGAAGTAGTTTCTGACACTGAATCTCACAGGTAGTTGCATAATCTGTACTAAAAAAGAAAAGGACCCATTATAGTTAATCAATTACTAAATTATCCTCTGTTAAAACTTCAGATCAGCATGGCAACATTGGAGAGATTTTATATTCTCTCTCTCTTAAAAATAAGAGGTGCTGTCTTTAATAAGAGACTTATAGTGACTATTCACAAAGGAAAATGTACTTTTACTTCCAAATCTTAAATTTCTCACCACAGAGTCAGTATTGACTCCCCCCCCCCTTCTTCTTCTCTTTTTTATGACTACCTACAAGTGATGAAACAGGTCTGTAGGTGTCTATCTTTCTATCTCTGCCTCCCTCAATTTCTCTCTGTTCTGTTCAATAAAATGGAAAAATGACTGCCAGGAGTACCAAGCCCCAGTGATAATACTGGAGGCAAGAGAGAGATAGAGATAGATAGATAGATAGATAGATAGATAGAAAGAAAGAAAGAAAGAAGGTGATAGTATTTAAAAATTCAATTAGGGCAGGGGCCAGGAGGTGGTTAAGCGCACACATTACAGTGCACAAGGACCAGGGTTCAAGTCCCTGGTACCCACCTGCAGGGGGAAAGCTTCACGAGTGGTGAAGCAGGGCTGCAAGTATCTCTCTGTCCCTTTCCTCTCAATTTCTCTCTGGCTCTATCCAATAATAAAGGAATAAATAAAAAATTTAAAAAATTCAGTTAGGGCCTAGGATCCTCTAGGTTTACTTATCTAATATATATATGGTGTTATGAAGGTTGTGTTCTGGGAAACAAAACTGAGCAATAAGTTTGCCAGGAGTGGAGAAGTTCGGTGTCTTAACACTGTAAAGTGCAACTACAGGGGAGCAGGTGGTGGTGCACCTGGTTAAGCACACACATTACAGTGCGCAAGGTCCCGGGTTCAAGTCCCCAGTCCCCACCTGCAGGGGGAAAGCTTCACGAGTGGTGAAGCAAGGCTGCAGATGTCTCTGTCTCTCCCCCCTCTCTATCTCCCTTCCCTCTCAATTGCTCTGCATCAAATAAGTCAATAAATTTTTGTTTTTTTTTAAAAAAAAAGAGCAACTGCAAGATTTTCACGGGACTGTCCTGACCATCCATTACCTCCCCGTCCTAGAACCAGCTTTCAAATGATGGCCTCGTGGCCACCCGCACAGCTGCACTGCCTGGATCTGGGTGGGGAGGAAGGGGAAGTCAGCCATCACCTTCAAGGGAGGTCAGAGGTTACTGGACACACCACAAACACTCAGCATTTCCTGTTTCTGAAGTATAGATGAAGCAAGAACCTCCCCTGGACCATTTGTATTAGTCTGCCTCTTCTGGACATTAAGAAACTAAACCCACCTTTAATCTTAGAGACCATGACCCCAGGCATATAGAATAGACCCCTGAATAGTAGACTAATCTTAATTTCCCAGCCAGACAGGTGGGAAAGCCAATCGTAGGTGCAGTGTTCTGGGAGAGCAGAACCAGGGAGGTCACTGCTTTGATAACTGAAGTTCAGTCATGAGTCTCTCTCGACACTAGCTGCGCCTCTGCTGATGGAGTGACTGTGGGGCACAGGTTTCAAGACAAAATAAAACACGCCAAGCTTCATCTCCACCACCCCCCACTCCTTCTTCCTAGTAAGACCCCAGTTTGTGCGAGTTCCCACTCTCTGCATTGATGTCCTTCAGACCTCAGCTTTAAGGCATGAGTCTGACAAATGGTTCAGGGCAAAGATGTAACTTGAAAGCCTGGAGAGGCAGCATAATGGTTCTGCAGAAGACTCTCATGCCTGAGGCTCTAACGTCCCAGATTCCATCCCTTGCCCTGCCATAAGCCAGAGCTGAGCAGGACTCTGGTTGCGTCCTATGTGTATCTTTCTCTCTGTTAGTAAAAAAAAAAAGTGACTTGAAGAGTTGACTTGAGAAATTGACTTCTGGGGAACAGACGGTAGGTAGCACAGCAGATTAAGCACACATGGCTCCAAGCGCAAGGACCAGAATAAGGATCCCAGTTCGAGCCCCCGGCTCTCCACATGCAGGGGAGTCACTTCACAGGTGGTAAAGCAGGTCTGCAGATGTCTGTCTTTCTCTCCCCCTCTGTCTTCCCCTCCTCTCTCCATTTCTCTCTGTCCTATCCAACAACGACGATATCAATAACAACAATAAAACTACAACAACAAAAAAGGGCAACAAACAGGAAAAAAAAAGAAATTGACTTGTATGGAAGGTTTACTAAGGGAGAAGAGACATACACAGAACTTTCTTTTCAGTTTCCTTTTATCAGGTATGATGCCAACTGCAGATCACAGAATGATCGCCTCGAAAAGACTTAAAGAATAGGGCTCGTATTATGCAACATGACAGGGGTTGCAGAGTTAGTGCGGGGCTAGAATTGGTCAGCTTAACTGCTGAGCAATGTATATGATTCTATCCTGCTTATTTCTCCATTCTCCTTGGGCTTATGCCACAGACAGCCCCCAAATGTCTGCCATATAGATTCATTACATGCAGGAACCATTTCTCTCTAGATACCATCTTTAAAAAAAAAAAAAAAAAAGTCCCTCCCCTGATTTTTTTCAGTTGATTTTTCCAAACATTGAATTGGTTAAACTTTCACGAGATAAGTAGTCAAGGTACAAACATTTTAGAGAGACAGGGAGACCTAACTCATTATGATAGTGACATAGACCTAATTTTGGCAAGGGGAACTGGACAGCAGGATTAAACTAATCGTGATTTACCACAATAGCTAGAAGTAACTTCCTATGAGTCACAAAGAGGACGGACATCTGAACAAATTCAGGTATATTAACCAGGAAAATGAACAGGGGGTCTGGGGGGCAGCTGCGGTGGAATAGTTGGCCTGCACAGAATGCTGCTTTTCCGTGGGCATGATCCAGAGGCAGGCCCAGCCCCGCAGATTTATTGTTAATGTACCTTTCCTGGCAGAGCATGAGACTTGCTCACCTGGTTCAATCTTTTTGTTGTTGCCCTTGTTGTTATTACTGTTGTTGTTATTGCTGTTGTTGGATAGGACAGAAAGAAATGGAGAGAGGAGGGGAAGACACAGAGGGGGAGAGAAAGATAGACACCTGCAGAACTGCTTCACTTGCTTGTGAAGCGACTCCCCTGCATGTGGGGATCCGGGGTCTCGAACCAGAACCAGTCCTTGTGCTTCACGCCATGTGTGCTCAGCCTGCTGTGCTATAGTCCAGCCCTCCATGCCCCGGTGGTCTGTTCTTTTTTCTCTCTGTCTCTATAGAAAAGGGGGGAGGAGTAGGAAGGAAGGAAGGAAGGAAGGAATGAAGGAAGGAAGAGGGGGAGAGAAAATGGGAGGCATAGTGAAAGACTGGATAAAGAAATGGGTTTTTAAGACAATACTGTGTTCTTTGGAACAAAATGGATGGAACTGGAGGTTAGTGAAACTGCTTAGTGAAGTAAAGACATGAAAGACAATTACCAGATGGTCTCACTTGTCTATGGATTCTAGAGATCTGATACACAAGAACTTGAAAAAACAGATCAGATGCAAGCAAACTGTTTCGAATATTTGTGAGAACTCTGGTGGTTATCTTCTGGAGGTGGGAATGTTGGGGTGCAGAACTTTGGTGGGGGTTGGTGTGGAATGATACACTGTGATCTTAAAATTTTGTAACCTACTATTCATCACCAATTAAAAACTGAAGGTAAAAAAAAAAAGAAGTGGGGGGGACACCCTAGGATTACCTGAAAAAAATTGGGATTAAATCTTTGACCTACCACTTTCTATCTGAATAAAAATTAAACTTGTTCCTCATGGGGAAAATAAAAAGAAAGAAAAGGAAAAAATGATTTTTTAATAGGTAACTACCAAAGTCTGTTTAGAACATTCTTTCTATCTTTACTGCTTTCCATTTAAGTCTATTTTATGAAATAGTAATCCTGGAAACAGCTCTGCTTTCCTGGTGGCTTACACTCCTGCCCTAACTGGGATTCAGTTCCCGTTTATTCAAATGATAAGGAAATTTGTTTCTTATTTCTCAAAAATTTTGACAGTAGAGCAACCACGAAATTGTAAAATAAAACTGGGTTGCTTTCTTGCAAAATGTATCCATCTGGTTTACATATCTATCCATACTTTGTTTTCTGTTAGCCCCAGAAAGTCATCAAGGTTTATTTCTAAACGTGTAATGAAAGCCAAATTATCTGTGGTCCTGTGTTAGTTTTGAAGAATGATTCATGCTTCATAATGGAAGTGTACATGAGTGGAAGCATACATGCCTTTGAATTTCCTGAGTTCTTCAGCATTCTTGGCACTTTTTGACATGACTGTCTTCCTATTCTTTTCAGAGCTTTGGAGGCTGTGGACAGAAGCCATGTGGCTGGAGAGTTCCAGGAGTTTGCACTCTGTAGAGAGTCCCAGTTGCCTCATATCACCAGGGACACGCCTGTTACTTTACCTGCAGAGTTTAGGATCTTTAAAAAGGTAATACGTCATTTCCAATAGTTCACTCGCAGGCCAGAGCACATTAGTGAAGCAGAGCACTGTAAGAAGTGGCCTCCTGTGTTATCTGATTGAAAAAGACTTTGTCCTGGAGGTCTTTTGTCTACGTTTTTCTCTTTATACAGGTCATGCTTTCATACACTCAGAAGGCATATGAAGTAATGCATCAATATCTGTAATTTGTAGTTTTTCCCCACAGGGACCATTTAAATTACTTTCTACTATGAAATATTTGGAATTATTAGGGTGTAGTTGTGATTTTTTAAAAATTTTTTATTGATTTAATTATAATCAACAAGTCCATTGGATAGAAGGGGTGCAATTCCACACAATTCCCACCACCAGAGTTCTGCATCCCATCCCCTCCACTGGAAGCTTTCCTATTTTTTATCCCTCTGGGAGTATGAACCCAAGATAGTATTGGGGTACAGAAGGTGGAAGGTATGGCTTCTGTAACTGCTTCTCTGCTGGACATGGGTATTGGCAGGGAGATCCATACCTCCAACCTGTTTCTATCTTTCCCTGGTGGGGCAGGACTCTAGGGAGGTGGGGTTCCAGGACACATTGGTGAGGTCATCTGTCCAGGGAAATCAGATTGGTGTCATGGTAGCATCTGCAGCTTGGTGACTGAAAAGTATTAAGATACAGAGCAGAACAGATTGTTTAATAGTCAAGAACCTAAAGGCAAGACTATAGCAGGTGAGATTTGGGGTCTCCACTTTGGAAAAATCTAGGAACAATATAAGAATATAGCAGATGAAAATTGACGTCTTCATGTTGGAAGGATCTACGAAATTTATTTTAGATATATTCCAAGGGGCCCATACTTGACTAATTTTCCTTAATGACTCTGAGTTAGCTATATTACCTTAAAAGGCAAGTTTTTCCTGGGTATGGGGTTGGTTGGTGGTGGAGAATATACACATTAAAAAAAGTAGTTTGTTGAGAAAGATAAGAGAGATCAGAGCATCACTCTGCCATTGTATGCGGCGCCATGGTTAAACCTAGGATCTCTCTCATGCGAGATGTGCACTCCAGTGCTCGTCTTGCCCTGGCCCAAAGTATATGCATGTCAGTTGCATCAGGTCACACGTGAGAAGGCATTCTCAGGCTGGCGAAATAGCTCACTTGGATAGTTTGCCGCTTCGCCATACACTTTGACAGGGTCTCGCTGGGCTCCCCCACATGGAAGGAAACTTGAGTGCTGTGGTTTCTTTCAGTCTCTCTCTATCTACCTCTCTTTGCCTGTTTGTCTCTGAGAGAGAGAGGGAGGAGAGGGAGCTGTCTGCAGGCAGAAGAGTAAAATTGTATTTTTCCTGTTAGCTGCCTAGCCTGAGAGTTGCCCACACATTGTTTTTTAAATTTCTTTATTAGGGGACAACACATTTCTTATTACAACTTATGACAAGATCAGTGAAAGCTAATAGTGAAAGATATTTTTTCATGAAAGAATACCTTCTTGTCCCAAAGAATATGCTTTAATGCTGCCATTATTTTTTTTTAAAGGAAAGAAACGAAAAGAAAACTAAGTATAAGATGAAATATTTGATGAATAGATGCAAAACAGTATAAGTAAACTTAATAATACTGAACTGTACATTTAAGATGATTAATAAGTTCAGTTTTATGTGATATCTGTTTCCCCGGAATTACATTGTTTTAAAATTAAAAATTACTTAGAGAGGAAGAACAGTAAGAAAAAAAGGGACAAGATAGGGGGGCGAGTGGTAGCTCAGCGGATTAAGCACACATGGCACAAAGCACAAGGACAAACTTAAGGATCCCGATTCATTCGAGCCCCTTGCTGCCTACATGCAGGCAGTCTCGCTTCACAGGCGGTGAAGCAGGTCTGCAGGTGTCTCTCTTTCTCTCCCCCTCTCTATCTCCCCCTCCTCTCTCCATTACTCTCTGTCCTATCCAACAACAACAACATCAATAACAACAACAATGATACAACAAGGACAACAAAAGGGAAAAAAATAGCCTCCAGAAGCAATGGATTTGTGGTGCAGGCACCAAGCTCTGGAGGCAAAAAAGAGAGAGGGAGAGGGAGAGGGAGAGGGAGGGGGAGGGAGAGAGGGAGAGGGAGGGGGAGGGAGAGAGGGAGAGGGAGAGGGAGAGAGGGAGAGGGAGAGGGAGAGGGAGAGGGAGAGGGAGAGAGGGAGAGGGAGAGGGAGAGGGAGGGGGAGGGAGAGAGGGAGAGGGAGAGGGAGGGAGAGAGAGAGAGGGAGAGGGAGAGGGAGGGAGAGAGGGAAAGGGAGAGGGAGAGGGAGGGAGAGAGGGAGAGGGAGAGGGAGAGGGAGAGGGAGAGGGAGAGGGAGGGAGAGAGGGAGAGGGGGAGGGAGAGGGAGAGGGGGAGAGGGAGAGAGAGAGGGAGAGGAGAGAGAGAGGGAGAGAGGGGGGAGGAGAGAGAGGGAGAAAGAAAAGAAAAAAGAAAAGAGGGACAAAATGAGATTATTAGCTCAGCTTTGCGAACACACTTACTAAAGTGGAATTATAAAGAGGAAACACGCATCACCCTATGCACGAGGGCCGCAGAAACCTTTGAAG
Organism: Erinaceus europaeus; assembly: GCF_950295315.1. NCBI lineage: Eukaryota > Metazoa > Chordata > Mammalia > Eulipotyphla > Erinaceidae > Erinaceus > Erinaceus europaeus. The sequence goes on along the minus strand of NC_080165.1, from coordinate 144,486,902 downwards.
TGTTCTCTGTATTTTTTCAAACATTAATGGCTCATGTTTTATATTCTATTAGAACTTGACACTTCTAGGTGAGAAATTCTGCAGAGAATGCTTTCTAACTCAAAGTAGCATAATGCCAATTAGGATACTAGAAAATTATATTTTATAAAAGGTTGAAATAAAAATTAAATTATCCAACTTATTCAAGCTGCTTTTGCATCTTTTTTTTGTTTTTTTTTTAAGAAATTGTTTATAACTAGAAAGCAGATATGGTCAATCTAGTCATTAGACTTACTTAGAGTTTCAAGTTGTTTCCTATATTTGTTCATAAAGAACTTGAAATAAAAATAACTGTGATATACTACAACTTAATATCCTCTGATAGCTACTAAAATCCAAGAGATGATTGATGGAAGCATTTAGAATTGAGACAAAAGCCAAATCAGAACAACAAAACAAGCAAAATCTTCCCTGAGCATTAAACCATAAAAGGCTCTGTAGCTTATGGTCCGACAGGAGTCCTGTCTTCACAGTAATGGTATCCATCTACACTCTTATTATCGATGCTTATTAGCTCTTCGGGGGGGCCTCAGAAAGCCCTGGGTATTGGGAAGCCATTGAGAAGATTCTTTTATACATCCCAAGAAGGAAGTGGTAGGGTGTTACTAGGAGAGCGGGCTGAGCCAAAAGAGAGTGCAAACCAGTGGGGTTTAAACCAGTGCCCTGCAGGCAGGGCAGGTCTCAGGTAAAAATGATGATTATGTAAATAGACCACAGCGTTAAGCAGTGGGGAGCTGGCATACTGTCCAACATGGAGTCATAAGCCGAAGGACTAAGAGCTAGGTATAGGAAAGGACCCAGGGCAGAGAGAAGGGCAATAACTCAAAAGAAGGAGCAAGTGGAGACAGGCTGTCCTTCTAGCTACACTGACTCCATGTGTCACTGGAAATGGGGTCAAGTCAGGTGCTGCCTGTACTCTCTCGACCTCAGCCACACCCTCTGCTTTGGATATGGTCAAATATTCACAACAGGAACAACTGCCCATGGGATCTACTTCTGCATCTGTTGTCTCTCTCACCACCCTCTCTTGCCTCTCTCTCCCCTCCATCATCCTTCTTGGCACTCCTGCCTTTTTTTGGACTTTTCTCTCTGGATCCCTCATGTTCTATTAGAGCTGGAAAAAAGAAGGAGGCAACACGACAGACTTTCTGTTCCCCACTGGTTGTTCTCTACTCGATGTCTATTGAGATCTCAGCTGAGAGGAGCGATTGAAGCATTCTTAGAAGAACAAGACACTCCTCACCACTCCTTTGGCCAGTACTACTGGAGAACAAAGATTGATTCCACTTAATTTTAGGTAGTGAGGACTAATGTCCAGAGTCATGCCTTCCAAAAACTTTTTTTTTTTTTAAATCCACCATCTAGCCTGGTCACTTCCTACTAGATTTAGCAGATTCATAAGGCAGCTATAGCAGAACCACCATGACATCTTACCCAGGCAGAAGTTCAGGTCAGAAGTTCTTAAGATCCAAGTTGTCTGGCTCTCAAAGTGTTATGTTCATACTGAAGCAATTATCACTCTCAAAATTATATCTACATGTTTCAGAAAATGTTCACATTTTTATTTACATTAAAGTTAATCAATTTACCTTGCTGAGAGCAAGAATTCATTCACTGTTTTCTACATTCTGTGTTATTGTTTATCATGCTATTCAAATTCCTTAAAGCTGGTACTACTAAGTAGAATCCTTCCATTAAAATGAGAAGACATTTCCTATACACGCTTGTGTAAATGGAAATACAGATTTATAATTACAAAGATAGTATTCCTTCTCAAGTGCATATATATATACATATATATATATATATATATGTATCAGCTAGGAGAAAGCATAACTTAATCAAAACAAAATATTACCATATTTTTTACATACTCACTTGGAGTCTCATTAGGAATTTCATATTTATTTACACAAAGCAGTTTTTTTGTAAGTAACTCCATAAAACCTCTACTCAGTTTTAAAGTGGGAGATACATTGGTGTTAAATATTTATAATAGACCAGTTTTTCTTATAAAAGAAAGTCAGATGGAAGTCACAGCACTAAATGAGTGTATATATTGTAGAGCATATGTTACATACGTGTTGAATGATTCTCTTTGAATTTAAGCTTAAAATTGTAGGTATGTGTTTTCCTGTGCTTGTTTTCAGGTGTGCATTTAGTATTTATCATACTGTGTTTATTGCTTAACTCATTTTGCAAATGAAAATATCTTAATTCCACTACATTTCCAGGTATTTGCAGGATATGAAGAAGACCCTTTCTTAAAGTATTTCAATTGATTTAAAAAAAATAAAACAAGAATACTGAGAAATATTGCTAATTAAAGTTAGCATCTTTTTTATTTGGAAAAGACAGTGAAAGGAAGGGGAGAGAGACAGGGAGAGAGAGACAGAGAGAGAGACCTACACTACTGCTTCACCCCTTATAAAGCTTTCCCCTACAGGTGGGGACCAGGGGCTTGAACCCAGATCCTTAAGCACGGTAACTGTGCTCAACCAGGTGCGTCACTGCCTGGCCTTTAAAATTAGCATCTTAAGGGGCTGGACAGTGGCGCACCTGGTTGGCTGCACATATTAATGTGCAAGACCCCAAATTCAAGCCCTGGGTCCCTTTCTGTCTGGGGGTGGGGGAAGGAAGCCTTGCTGGCAGTGAAGAAGTGATGCTGGTGTCTGTCTTTCTCTCTTCCTCTCTAAAACCCTGCTCCCTCTCAGTTTCTATCTCTAGCCTACAAATGAATAAATAAAATACTAGAGTTTATAAAATTTGAAAAATAAAAGTAGCATCTTACAAGAGGAGAGTTATCTTAAAGGAAACCTCCATGGTTTCTAGTCTGAAAATCTTTTAATCTACCATTAATTACAATCCATTATTTTGGCCTGGAGAATTGTATGAACATAGTGACTGTAAGTGAAACGGTCATATTGTTAATTCACTGAGAAGCTCAGTTCCAACAAGTACAGTGGAATAGACAGGTAACAGCAATTATTTGATTAATTCAGGCAAAAAATTACTTTGCGTGGAACATTTAGATTCTTTTCTTCTTGATGGTCTGGATAAAGACTCTCTTTTTCTACTGTCTATAAGTGTGTTTATTATTTTTTTTGAAAGGAAAATTAAGCCTCACCCACCTCTCCAAATAACCCAGAAGGAACTATAATCTATAAAGTAAAAGCCTTGGCAAATCTGTCTTGCCCAGTCAGAAGCTGTTTGGCAGCTGGGGAGGGAGATGGCCCAGGGGTTAGAGAGAACTTCGTGCAGGTGTAAGGCCCGGGGGTCCATCCTTGGCATTACATTTACTGGTGTGGTACTCTAGTCTATCTTGCTCATAAAAAGAAAAATCTGGGGAGTCGGGCGGTAGCACAGTGAGTTAAGCACACATGGCGCAAAGCGCAAGAACTGGCGGAAAGATCCCGGTTCGAGCCCCCGCTTCCCACCTGCAGGGGAGTCATTTCACAGGCGGTGAAGCAGGTGTGCAGGTGTCTTTCTCTTTCTCCCTCTCTGTCTTCCCCTCCTTTCTCCATTTCTCTCTGTCCTACCCAACAATGATGACATCAACAACAATAATAATGACTACAACAATAATAATGACAAACCAACAGGGGCAACAAAAGGGAATAAGTAAATATTTTTTAAAAGTTTTAAAAAAAGAAAAATCTGTAAAAAAAAAAAAAAAAGTCATTTGTACATTTGATTCTTGTCATTATATCTCTGCCACATTCAGGAGGCATCTAATCTCCTTCTTGGGATTAAACTCCTTCTACGTCATCTAAAACAACGTGTGTCCTCTTACACCTGAACAACCTTGAAAGTGGTCCAATCACGGTCGCGGTTGACAAATTTCCCGATTGCCCAAGTAATCTTATAATTGTTAAGGTGGAGCAGATCCTGATTTCCAGCCAGGTTATTCTAGTTTGGTCAATAAGCATTAACGAATTAACTCAATAAGCATCGGTTAATGGAGCAGAGAGGGAAAAAGCAGTTTCTGACATCTATCCATGTTTCCCAGGGAGGTGACTATTTTGAGAGCTGAAGTCCTACTACCCTTCCCATGATTATTATTTATCCTTTTTAAAAGTGATATTCTCTCTTCCTTTCTCCTCCCTCTCTCTTTCTTTGACATAAATCTATTGATTTTTATCCCCCTGAAAGTACCATCCTACCTCCATTTCTTAGACGCTCTCTGCGTCTACCTGGGACACTTCGTTTTGGGAGGTACTGTGGTCTCCAGGATGTAGCTCAGTGAAAGACTTGTTTTCTTTTCTGTTTCAGGTACAAGCATTGTCTTCCTTTATGGTAGTGACTGTGGGTGTTGTCTACTTACATATGTATAAACAAACATATACATATGAACCAGTCATTGTAGTTCCTGTGTTACCCAGAACTAGAAGGCTGGCTTTGAAGGTTTTGTTTTGTTTTTTAAAGAGTGTAATGATACATTTACTATTTTCTTCTAAATACTATCTTTTCTTTTTGAAAACAAATTCTTTAGGAAGTCGGGCAGTAGTGCAATGGGTTAAGTGCACATGGCGCAAAGCACAAGGACTGGCGTAAGGATCCTGGTTTGAGCCCCCTGGCTCCCCATCTGCAGGGGAGTCGCTTCACAAGCAGTGAAGAAGGTCTGCAGGTGTCTATCTTTCTCTCCCCCTCTCTGTCTTCTCCTCCTTTTTCCATTTCTCTCTGTCCTATCAAACAACAATGACATCAATAACAACAACAATAATAACTACAGCAAGGGCAACAAAAGGGAATAAATAAATAAATAAATATTTTAAAAAATTCTTTGAACAATACTGAAACATTAAAAATAAAGACTCAAATTCTTTCTTCACCCCTTGAGGTGCCCTTTCCCCTTTGCCGTTTCTATGAGTTATAAACAGAGTTTGGTCCTTTAACTACCAAAAGAGGAACATATACTCTCTACAGTTCAATAACTTGTTTACGGAGAAAGTTTTGTGATCATCTTGCCAGGTCAGTATCAGTAAATCTGTGTCTTTGAACTGTTGCATTATGTTCTGTGATGATTAGGCTCTTTACCACTTTTTGTGAAAATTTAAGTCATTTTCACTTTTTTTCTTTTATAAACAGTGTTGTCTTCTTTCCCCCTTTATTGGGGGGGGATTAATGGTTTACAGTGGACAGTAAAATACAGTAGTTTGTACATGTGTAACTTTTCTCAGTTTTCCATGTAACAATTCAACCCCCTCTAGGTCCTCCTCTGCCATCATGTTCCAGGACCTGCACCCTGTCTCCCCACCCCCTCCCCAGAGTCTTTTACTTTGGTGCAGTACACTGACTGACTCCAGTCCAAGTTCTGCTTTGTGTTTTCTCTTCTGATCTTATTTTTAAACTTCTGTCTGTGAGTGAGATCATCCCATATTCACCCTTTTCTTTCTGGCTTATCTCACTTAACATGATTCCTTGAAGCAACCTAGTTATCCAACAACAGATGAGTGGCTGAGTAAGTGGAGGTATACATACACAATGGAATACTACTCAGCTATTAAAAATGGTGGATTCACCTTCTTCACCTTATTTTGGGTGGAGCTTGAAGGAATCATGTTGAGTGAGATAAGTCAGAAAGAGAAGGATGAATATTAGGATGATTCATAGACAGTAAGAAAAGGATGAATATTAGGATGATTTATAGACAAAAATGGAAAAATAAACAGTGTTGTCTTTGTGAATATTTTGTTTGATGGCTACTATTTACTGTTCAGGTCACAGCAAAGATCATTTTATTTGAGGTACAGAACTGCAGTTCTATGAGCACAGCTCCTAGAAATACTCAAGTTGTATACCCAAATGGTACAGGATCTAGAACACTTAAGATTCTAAAAATGGTGGACCCATTCATGCTCCAGTTTATGTTAATGGGATCTTCAGTTGTGCAGTTCAGATTGGTGGAAGCTTTATCAAGAGTTGGTGGGTCAAATTTCAATCCTAGGGGGTCGGGCAGTAGCGCAGCAGGTTAGGCGCACATGGCGCAAAGCACAAGGACCAATGTAGGGATCCTGGTTCAAGCCCCTGGCTCCCCACCTGCAGGGGAGTCGCATCACAGACGGTGAAGCAGGTCTGCAGGTGTCTGTCTTTCTCTCCCCCTCCCTGTCTTCCCTTCCTCTCCCCATTTCTCTCTGTCCTATCCAACAACAAATGACATCAACAACAACAATAATAACCACAACAAGGCTATAACAACAAGGGCAACAAAAGGGGGGAAAAGTGGCCTCCAGGAGCAGTGGATTCATGGTGCAGGCACCGAGCCCCAGGAATAACCCTGGAGGCAAAAAAAGAAAAAAAAAATTCAGTTCTAGGTGGTCTATAACATGGTGGTTTGGAGTCGGCTTTTTCTTAGAAGTGGACACACCTGGCTATGCCAAATGGTCTGGGGCAGTGGAATATGCATGGGGTTATGTCTCCTATTTCTTGTCAACAGTATTTCTGTGTGATAAACTCCCTACAAATGGAACTTCAGAATCAAAAGTATACATATTTTTAAATGCTATACATATCCAGACAAAACTGATTTTGTTAATCTAAGTTCCTAGCATTATGGTCTTAAAAAACCATGGAGAATATGACTGGTATACTTTTTTTAAAAAATTTCTTTATTGGGGGATTAATGTTTTACAGTTGACAGTCAATACAGTAGTTTATACATGCATAACATTTCCCAGTTTTCCACGTAATACAACCCCCACTAGACCCTCTGCCATCCTGTCCCAGGACCTGAACCCTCCCCCCACCCACCACAGAGTCTTTTGTTTTAGTGTAATACACCAACTCCAGTGACTGGTATACTTACCACTCTGTGAATGCTGCATGTTACCAGTCTTTTTCATTTTGCCAATACGTTGGTATATTGTTTAAAAATTTACTAGGAAAATGGTAAGATTGCTTGGGTGCAGATTTATTCTTATATATCCTGTGTTGAAGTCATCGCACCCAGGTCCTATGTTTTTCCATCTGATTGCTATCAGCTTCCTCCCAGTCATGGTCTTATCACTTAACTGGACAGCTTTTCAGAAACTGTCCTTTCATTTTCTTTTTCTCTTTTGTGTGTGCTTTGGGATGCTTATCTTACTGAAGCTACTATGTTAAAGTGATTGTCACTGATCTTCAGAATTATTAAAAGTGGTGTTTTCATATAGGATATTTTTATCTTCCTACTATTTACCCCCCTTCTTTTTAAATAGCTTAGTGTTTTGTTATCTCATAAAGCTTTAAAGTTGTTCTGTGTTCATGATGGAGCCGTTACACACTGAAAAAATGGGAATCATTTCTATGATAGCTAGAGAGAAGGCATCAGAAAAGAAGGGAATTAGGACTGTGGCTTCTGAAATCATTTTTAAATTTTTTATATTATCTTTATTTATTTATTTGTTGGATAGAAACAGTCAGAAATTGGGAATCAGGCAGTAGCACAGGAGGCTAAATGCAGGTGGTGCAAAGCGCAAGGACCAATGGCTTAAGGATACCATTTCAAGCCCAGGGGAGTCGCTTCACAAGCAGTGAAGCAGGTCTGCAAGTGTCTGTCTTTCTCTCCCCCTCTCTGTCTTCCCCTCTTCTCTCCATTTCTCTCTGTCCTATCCAACAACAACAACATCAGTAACGGCAACAAAAAAGCAACAAGGGCAACAAAAAAGGGGAATAAATAAATAAATATTTTAAAAAAAGAAACAGCCAGAAATTGAGAGGGAAGGGAGTGATATGGAGAGAGCCGGAGAGACCCCTGTAGCACTGCTTCACCACTTGCAAAGCTTTCCCCCTGCAGGTGGGGACTGGGGGCTCGAACCTGGGTCCTTGCTCATTGTAACATGTGCTCAAGCAGGTGCCCCCACTACCCCAGCCCATGAAATAATTTTTTGGGTGCACGTCTAAGGAATTAACAAAAGTTACAGTCACTGAAATGTTCTTTTCCTCTCCTGCATATCTTCTAGTTCCTTTGTCTCAATGAATTTCTTACACTCATTCTTAGAGATATTCACAGTCATCCTAGAATCAAAGCATCAAGAACTGAAAACATTTAAATTACAGTCCTTAGGGATTCTGTTTCCGGCATTAACATTAAGACAGGTCCATTTCCTCTAGGAATACCTGGGTGGTGAGCCTCCTGAGCCCTCATGCTCACAAGAGCTCTAGGTAATCTGTAAACTCGAAGGATTGTGACGCCACAGGCAAACGCAGAGCTCTGTACAGGTGGTAATTACTGTTATTGCTCCTCAGTGCAGCCTTATGTTTCAAGCTGAATTCCTACCAGCTAATGCAGACGTGGGGGGGGGGGTGGTGGTAGGAATTCAGGCTCTGGTGACCTCATGCCCATAATAAAGAGGAGTCGCTGCTCAGATGCTCATTCGCTTTCCTGAAGGCGTCAAGAGAGGATCATGTCTTATTGACTGAAGAGATGGGAATTTGCGCTTTTGACTTCTTTTGAATGGATGAAGGGTTTTCCCTAATCATAGTAGAACTTTTCTTTTGGTCAGAATACCTCCTTGAGGAAATCCTCCTTTTTTGAGGACAACAGCCTGAAGCTAAACTCTGAAGATCTTTGCACCAGTTGGAACCAAATCTGACTGTATTTAGTTCTCTCTCTCTCTCTCTCTCTCTCTCTCAGTCCTTCCCTCCCCTCTCCTCTCCTCTTCTCTCTCTCTCTCCCTTCCTCTCTCTCTCTCTCTCTCTCTTTCTGTCTCTCTGTCTCTGGATAGTTTGCTTCTTCTGCAATACTTAATATTCTCTCTCGAAGAAAAGAAAAAAAACTGAAGACCCTTCCAACTCAGAACCTTGATGGGGGGTCGAACCTGCTGTAGCTGTGGCTGTGGCTGTGGCAGGTGTAATGGTTGTGCCAACAACCGCAGCAGGAGTGTAGACACTCGAAATCGACGTTCTGACTCCCGGAACAGATACGATAATTCCAGAAGCAGATACTATGACCGGGATCTTGAGGTAAGTCTTCACCATGGAGTCCCTGACTTACCCTCTGTCTCTTCAGTAATGTTTGAGCATTTTCACTTTATGCAGAACCGATGCCATTTTAACCTGATGCAGTGCAAAGGATACTGGGAGCAACTCATTCATATACTTGTGAATACTTCTTTCTGAATGCTAAATCAATATCTCTATCTGTCTATCATCTATCACCTATCTATCTATCTATCTATCTATCTATCTATCTATCTATCTATCTATCTCTCCTTCCCTCCCTGCCTCCTTCCCTCCCTGCCTCCTTCCTTCTGGAAGTGGTTAGAACATAGCTAGTAAAGTAAATGCCAGTGAGGATAATTCATGTTGAGCAGTATTTTTGGAGACGTCGTCCACACTACTCTAGGCTTTTCAAAATTTCTAATGCTGGGGCTGAGCAGTGGTGTACCCAATTATGTGCACATAGTACTAAGCACAAGGACCCACACAAGGATTTGGGTTTGAGCCCCCTGCTTGCCACCTGCAGGGGGATGCTTCACAAGCAGTGAAGCAGATCTGTGAGTGTCTCTTTCTCTCTCCCTCTCTATCTCTTCCTCCTCTCTCAATTTCTGTCCTATACAATTAAAAACAAAAAGGCAAAAATGACTGCCAGAAGCAGTAGATTCATAGTGTGGGCACTGAGCCCTACTGACAGCCCTACTGACAAAACCACTTCTAATGCTGGACGTCCAGAATGCCAAGTTCTTATGGAAGAGCAGAGGAACACATCACATAAAGGTGGTTTGAGAAGTAGAATGATTTGCTGACAATTCTGGATCTGTATCTCAGGATGGCTGTGTGTGTGTGTGTGTGTGTGTGTGTGTGTGTGTGTGTGTGTGTGTGATGTTTTAAGATTAAGAGATGAGTCAAGACCTTAACCCGATGAATTACTCATCATCCCCAGTCTTTGTTTATAGAAGGCAGTGTGCTGTTTTAGTATCCTGTGAGGTGGCCCTCACTCCCAACCTGAATCTACTTTGATGTTTACTCATTTGCTATTTATTACCTGCCATAAACACTTGTTTGTTTGGCAAAGCCGACCTTTGAAGCTACTGGGATGGAATGCATAGGACGTGCATGTCGCTTTTACAATTTGCTCTAGGAAAGGCATGCCCTATATACTTTTCCTCTGTTGTTTCTCCAGGATCTTCTGTTGTAATCTCCAGGATTACAGTGCAGCCCATAATTTAATGAAATAAGTAATAGATTTTCTAAATATCTGTGTGTATGCCTATGTGTCTGGAACTCACACACACACACACACACACACACACACACATACACACCTCTAAAGAACATCTGAGTGTTGAAGTGACAGTTGAAGGTTTAATAAAACACTGGAAGCTGGCAGTTTGCTGACCACATCAGTCCTCAGGGCTCTCTTAGAAGTTTCTTGTATTCAGAACTGGAGGGAGAGACTTAGTACTTTAATTATCCTGTCTGTCCTCATGACTGGTGATCTTACTGTCATTTAATCTCAGCAGGGTTTTTATTTCTCTTTGCTATTGTACCTGATGGCTCTCTGTTTCAGAAGCTTTAATCAAATGCTACCTATAAGAAAGTAAAAAATTCACTTGGCAGTTAAGCTACTGAGGGATTTTTTTTTTTTTTTTTTTTTTTTTTAGTCAGAGTACTGCTCAGCTCTGGCTTATGGTGGTGAAGGGGATTGAATTTGGGACCTGGGAGCCTCAAGCATGAGAGTCTCTTTGCATAACCATTATGCTATGCTATCTACCCTCACCCCTGAAGAACTTTTTTTTTTTCTTTATGGAATTCCAACCAGTGGTAGAAGATCATGAAAGAAAACTAAAATTTCTATCTGGAAGACAAATAGTTAACGTGAACTTAAATGCTTCCAGTCTTTGAGCAATGTGTGTCTATGGGGGAATCTCTGGATCATGCCAGAGGTGGCATAAATAAACCTCTCCAGGACAACCTGACTTCAGTAAACATTGGGAACTTTGGGCCATGTTACCTAACTTCCTGCTGACTCTGAGTCTTAGAAACCTGACTAGAACACATCACTATCAAGATTGTCCACATAAGAATCCTCAATAATGAGAACACATTTCTCCCACTTGATTTGTTTCATTAGAATCCTAAAATAAAAAAGGACCAACTAAGAAAATGAAAGGAAGGGAAGGGAAGGGAAGGGAAGGGAAGGGAAGGGAAGGGAAGGGAAGGGAAGGGAAGGGGAGGGGAGGGGAGGGAGGGGAGGGGAGGGATGGGTAGGGGAGGGGAAGGGAGGGATGGGGAGAGGAGGGATGGGGAGGGGAGGGAAGGGGAGGGGAGGGGAGGGGAAGGGAGGGATGGGGAGAGGAGGGATGGGGAGAGGAGGGATGGGGAGGGGAGGGAAGGGGAGGGGAGGGGAGGGGAGAGGAAGGGAGGGATGGGGAGAGGAGGGATGGGGAGGGGAAGGGAGGGATGGGGAGAGGAGGGAAGGGGAGGGGAGTGGAGGGGAGGGGAAGGGAGGGATGGGGAGAGGAGTGGAGGGGAAGGGAGGGATGGGAAGGGGAGGGATGGGGAGGGGAGGGGAGGAATGGGGAGGAAGGCTTATCTATCTCTGGAGCTGGTTAGTGGCACACCTGGTTGAGCTCCCATGTGACAGCTCCCGGGTTCAAGCCCCCAGTCCCCACTTGTAGGGGGGAACTTTGCAAGTGGTGCGGCAGGGCTAGGGCTGTAGGTGCCTGTCTTTCTCCTTCCCTCTCTACCTCCCCGATCCTCTCGATTTCTGGCTGTCTCTATCCAATAAATAAAGATAATAAAAAACATTTTTTTAAAAGAAAGTATATGTCTTTCCCAATTGGGACTAATTCTAGGTCCTAATATTCACGTCTTCCGTATACCTGATGTAGTACCTGACTTATAAGAGATACTTAATGTATGTCGTTGCAGTGACTAAAATGGGAATTATAAGGTAGTGAGTGTAAAGAAAAAGGCCAGGGCTCTGACTGAAGCTGTTCTTTAGGCTGTGTTTTCTTAGTTATTTATCTGCCCTGTGCATCACTTTTTATGTTTGTGAATTAGAATATTGAAGTTGTATTAGACAGTACTCTCTTGAGTGCTAGGCATCTCGCTGAAGTGCTGGAGAAAATGCAACAGGAAGAAAACTGGATGGGAGAGAGTAGCTTGGATTTGCAAGTTCGAGGGTGGGCATAAATAGCATAATAGTTATGCAAAGAGACTCACAACTGAGTCTCCAAAGTTCCAGGTTCAGTCCCCCACACCACTAAGTAGTGCTCTGGTAAAAAAAAACAAATAAACAAACAAAAATCTGGATTTGCAAGTTCCATGTTATATCTTTACTCAAAAATGTGCATTCGTGTGAGTTTGCCATATATGACAGAATCAACATTTTATGCTGTCAGTGCTGTGAGAACTGAACTAGACTGCATAGTGTTCTTCTACTTTGATCATTATTTTTAAAGTACTGTAATATTGCTGCCATGGTGCCGTTAATTCACTATTACACACCGTCCTCCCCAACTCAGAATTTTTTTTTCTGGTCACTGGGTTCACTGTATTTTATAATTACTCTTTAAAATCTGGTTAAACTGCTTGACTCTATTCAATTTTCTTCATCTTGAAGAACCATCCTTAAATTGAATGAGTTGTTGGATTTTGTTTCCATCTGAGAATTAGCAAGCTTGATTATCTAACTTGTTCTGATAAAAGTATTATTTTTTCTTCAATTTTATTGAGATATAACTAACATATAGATAGCATCACGTAAGTTGAAAGTGAGCAATGAAGATATTCTTGATCACTTCCTTCTGCTCATTAAAAAGTCATTGATGGGGCTGGGTTAAGTGCACATAGTACGAAGTGCAAGGACCGGCATAGGGATCCCGGTTCAAGCCCCTGGCTCGCCACCTGCAAAGGTATTTCTTCACAAGCGGTAAAGCAGGTCTACAGTTGTCTTTCTCTCCCCCTCTCTTTCTTCCCTTCCTCTCTCAATTTCTGTCTGTCCTATCCAACAACAGCAGTAGCAGCAGTAACAACAACAACAACAAAAATTGAAAGGATGGCTGCAGGAGTAGTGGATTTGTGGTACAGGCATCAAGACTCATCGATAGCCCTAGAAGCAAAAAAAAAAAGTCATTGACTAAGACAATCTCTAAGACTTTGTGAGAACTGTGGTGGCTATTGGTGGAGGGGAACACAGAACTTTGATGGTGGGGGTGATGTCGAACTGTATCCTTGGAATTTTATCATTTTATACATCACTCTTAAAATGTAAAAAGCCACTGGATAGCATGGTATTCAAGTTGGAATTATTGATGGAGTAAGAGAGTTAAATAAATTAATAATTTGTCCTTTCTATGTTGTTAGCTGATCTTTTCTACCTTCATATTGTAAATATATATATATATATATTTTATTAGTGAATTATAAAGTAGGGGTACAGTTTCACAACATCTTCACCACCAAAGTTCTGTGACCCTCCTTATCCCCCTTAGTTTTCCCAAAGTCTTAAGAGAGTCTACCTTCATCTTTTTAAAGGTATTCCAAATAGAAAATATTTTTGATGAAATACTACTCCGCTATTAATGGATTTACCTTCTTCACCTTGAAGCTTGAAGGAATCATGTGAAGTGAGATCAACCAGAAAGAGAAGGATGAGTATGGGATGGTCTCACTCATGGACACAAGTTGAGAAACAAGAACAGAAAGGGGGAACACAAAGTGGAACTTAGACTGGGTTTGGTGGACTGCACCAAAGTGAAGGATTCTGGGTGGGGGTGTCTTGGAGGTCCTGGTGCAGGCTGGTGGAGGAGGACCTAGGCTGGGGGGTGAGAGAAATTTTACACATGTACCAACAACTGTATTTACTGTAAACCATTAATCCTCTGATTAAGAAAAAAATTTTCAAGTGCGGGAGTCAATATTCATCAATTGTCATCTAAAGTATCAAGTGGAACATTGCATATTTTCTAGATATAATAATGACGCATTAATACGGAGATTATAGGGGAAAAAAGGAAAAAAAAAAACCATTAGAAGGTCAAAGTCCAAAGAACAAGGGGAAAGATTCAAACACCCATGTGTTCAATATTTATTCAAAGCTTACTTAAAAATCCCTAGTGCTTCTGCAATTTTAATGCTAACATTCTGCCAGTGGCTTATTCTTCGTTCCTTATGTTTGGTGCATGAGCTATTTATTTATTCATTTCATACTTGTTAATGAGGTACCTTGGGAGTTTCTCCTTTCAGTAAAAATGGTGGAGAATGAAAAGGGAATTGTTGGAAACACAACTATAACAACTTACTCTATGCCAAGAACAAGATGATTTTATTTAAGACAAAATAAATCTAGTGAACCCATTACATTTGATTCTTTGTTAGTCTTTCTTACACTGAGAAGAGGTATCAGCACCTAGGGGAGATGGATTAGCAAAAGTGGAATGCATTTATTTGTAGAGAATGGTTAAAAAAAAAAAGCCAAACAAAAACCCTTAGGAAGTAGATTGTTGTTTTAACAAGCATCGGGTTAAGTCCAGTCTTTAAATATGTATTTAAAGGAATTATAGTAAGGTCTTGATCAAAGAAGTATTCATGGTGAAGGAAATATTTCAGAAGTAGTGGCACAGATATTTCTGGCATAATATAAGGATAGACAGAGAGACGTAAAAAGCTGTGGAGACAGATGGGGACTGGGGTCTCAGACACTGCCCAAGATACTGCTAAAACAGTCGGACTTGTATTAAGGTGCAGGTTATGTGGTCTGGGAGGTGGTACAGTGATAAAATTTTGGACTGTCAAGCATAAGGTCCTGAGTTCTATTCCCAGCAGCACATGTGACAGAGTGATGTCTGGCCCTTTCTCTTTCCTCCTATCTTCCTCATTAATAAATAAATAAAATCTTTTTTAAAAAAAGGTGCAGGTTATCAAGTGGTCTAAAGTCAAGAAATAAGATGATCAGGGGTCGGGCGGTAGCGCAATGGGTTAAGCACATGTGGTGCAAAGCGCAGGGACCGGCGTAAGGATCCCGGTTCAAGCCCCCGGCTCCCCACCTGCAGGGGAGTCACTTCACAGGTGGTGAAGCAGGTCTGCAGGTGTCTGTCTTTCTCTCCCCCTGTCTTCCCCTCCTCTCTCCATTTCTCTCTGTCCTAATCAACAACTAGAACAACAATAATAACTACAATAATTTAAGAAAGGGCAACAAAAGGGACTAAGTAAATATTTTAAAAATAAAAAAATTAAATTAAATTAAAAAAAGAAACAAGATGATCTGTTACATTGAAGAGCAAAAGTAGATGATATGAAAAGAATTTAACGCAGTTCATGAAGCTAGAAAAACAATGTTCATAGACAAATAAAGTTCTTCAGTAAGGGACCTGTTTACAAGGAAAACTCACTTGTTCCTTTTAGATAGTTTTGATTTTGAAGTACTAACCTGAAAACATTCTTGGAGTAATAGGGCAGTGTAGACTAAGAGATTTTGAATGGAATATGCTCTCAGATTCCTTTCTTTCTTCTTTTCCCACTTAGTTTCTGTCTCCCTTTTGTTATTTCTCTCCTTGTAAATTGACATCTAAACTCAATTGGTAGCAAACTCTGACCTGAACCCTCTGGAGAGGCGATTAGCTGGCTAAAAATGAATTGTAATATTTTTCAGCAGAAATATTAAAATATTTTGGTATGTGTACATATTATCTTTCCAAAATCTGAGATGCTTGCTTTTGAAACAGTTCTAACACTAAAAGAATTTTCATAAGAGACTGTGGATCTGTAGTTCAGCTTCCAGAAAGAATGTCATTTAGGGGGCTTTCTGAAATCACACATAAATAGGAGTCATCTACACATATAAATACAGGATAAGAGTCTTAGAATGAAAGATTAAACATGATAGTTTAATCATTAAATAACCATGTGATGAATGAAGCACAACAATTCACACAAATACAATATAAAAACACAACAGGGAATTGAAGACTTGGGTAATTTGAAGAAGAAAATGAAGTTATCAAAAAGAAGACCACGACTGGATTCCTCTAACTCTTGAAGGCTAGGGAGCAGAGGACAGCATACTCCCGGAACTCAAGAGAGAGACTGAGGCTTTTTGATTGACTGGAGGAGAGACCAAGCCTGGGAGGGAAGAGTTAGCGATACAAAAGGAGGGTTTCTCTTTAAATATTGGACAAATTAGGTTTTAGAAGCCAGAGAGAAGAGAAAAGCAGAAGGGATACTATCTCAAATGGGTTAGAAGAGGAAATCATTAGAGTTGAGAAATAAAATTACCACTTGAAAGTGGGTGGAGGGAAGATTTGTTTGAGGAGTGTGGTGGCAGTAACTACTGACAAAAGGATGGTAGGAAGTCAACAGGAAAGCAATATTTTAAAAGCCAAGATGACTAAAAAGCACCGTTCACCTACAAGCCAGATGTGTGTAGTATACTCTTCGGCCCTGGCTCTCTTCTTTACTAGATCATAACATTTACCAGTCCATAAAAAAGGAATATCTTTCTGTGATAATCAGAAATGTATCTTGTGCTTGTTCTGATATAAAAACAACCATGTCTGGGGGCTGGGCGGTGGTACACCTGGATGAAGGCATATATTACCACTGTGAGGACCCAGGTTGAAGCCCCGACCCCCACCTGGCGAAAGACCACTCAAGCCATCAATTCAATCTCCATCAGTTCCTGATGTGGTATGTGTTATAGCCGTGCTAGAGTACAAACTCTTCAGTCAGTGATGGCCTGCACACAGCAGCTTTACTGACAGTATAGACACCACCACACAGCCTGGCTGAGTAGTAGCCTATCCCATCCCAGCTGGGGTAATTACTTGGTGGCGTTCACACAGTGACAGAATTGCCTAGCTCTGCATTTCTTAGAAGGTACATCTGCCATTAAGTGACACACACACACACACAGCTGTGTATATTTTCCTGCTTGTGTGCTTGTCTGTCTAGTATCTGTCTTTCTACAGTACAATATGAACACCATGAAGCAGATGTTTCTTTTCTTTTAAATTTCTTTATTGGGGGATTAATGGTTTACAGTCAACAGTAAAATACAGTAGTTTGTACATGCGAAACATTTCCCAGTTTTCCACATAACAATGCAACCCCCACTAGGTCCTCCTCTGCCATCATGTTCCAGGACCTGGACCCTCCCCCCACCCACCCCAGAGTCTTTTACTTTGGTGCAGTACACCAACTCCAGTCCAAGTTTGAAGCAGATATATTTTTTTAATTTTCACTTACTTAAAATTACTGGATAGAGACAGAAATTGAGAGGGGAGGGGAGATAGAGAGAGAGAGGGAGACAGAGAGACACCTGCAGCCCTGCTTCACCACTCATGAAGCTTTCCCCCTTGCAGGTAGGGGGACCAGGGGCTTGAACCTGGGTCCTTGTACACTGTTATGTGTGCATTTAACCAGGTGTGCCACCACCTGCTTCCAGCTGAAGCAGATATTTCTATCTCTTAACTGTTGCCGTCTGCCCGTTTCTACCACAGTGTTTGCCAAGCAGTGAGCGCTGACTGGGAGTTTTCGGAATGAATGACTTTTATTGTACCGTTTCAACTTGATTTCCTCAGTTATTTTAATCATCACAGACTACTTAATACTCTAAAGGCATCAAGCAGTTTTTTAAAAATATTTTTCTTATTTTAGTTTGATTCATTAATTTCCACCTGACACAGTAGAGGATAGATAACACATTTTTAAAGTATTGTAGCTGTTGGGGTTAGATATTTCTGCAGCGTTGGGCAGTTGATTACAGAATCGATTTTGTTCTCTTGTGCCACACACTTTTCATCTACTGCTTCAGTTAACGGTATTTTTAAAAATGTTGGGGCTGGAGAGATTGCACACTGTGTAGGGTGTGTATCTTGCATTATATGTGACCCAGGCTCAAATCGCAGGACCACATGGAGGGGGGCTGTAATATCAGAGAATGAGCTGGTGCTCGTAGTGTCTTTCCCTCTTCCTAGAACTCTATCTCACTCTTTTTTTAGTTTAATATATGTATTTTAATTTTATTAGT